>NC_027752.1:6536043-6542335 GCF_000695525.1 Brassica oleracea var. oleracea
AAAAAAAAAAAAAAAGTCTCAACCTTTCAATGCAATTAAGTTGAGGAAAGCGGTAAAACAAAAATCAGCGATCGAGCGAGTAGCCAGATCTAACTACAAAAATCAAAAGCAGACATTTTTTTTTAATCAAAATAAATGGAGTAAGAAAAAGGAAAAATAAACGTCAACCTCAAAATGAAACGATCAGTACCGAACCTACTCTTCTTGTTCTTCGATGGTTGTCCTTTAAAGTCTTCGAACAAGATCAATGACCAAAGAGGCTTAAAAGCAGAGTAGGTCACAGTGGATATTAGACTCCTCAACGGTTCCACTGACAGTGATACCCATTAGCCTGAGATGAAGAAGGAGAGAGAGAGAGAATCTAATTAATTAAGTTTCGGTTGAAAACGGTGTCGTTGGGATCTATGTGTTGGCAAAGTTTAAAACTAGGCCTTTCTGGGCCCAATTAAAGGGGTCAATGGACATGGATTTACATAAATACCCTCACTTTTCTTGGATCATACCGTTGATGAATGATGATAATTGATTAGTGATAACTCTTTTTTTTCTACTTTTAAATCGAGTGTCTTTATCCAAGTGGTTAGTCCGCTAAATTCAGACGTCTATTACTTAAGTAGGGATGGCAATCTAGGACCTAAATCGCGGGCCTGATCCGTAAAGATTTGCTGCGGAACGGGATTGAGCTTTCATTTGGTAAGCCCGTAAAATTGCGGGACGGGCCAAAAGCGGGATGAACCGAAAGGTTAACCTACGAGATTTTGAAGACCCACAATCCTTGGTCTCAATTTCTGCTTTCACATGAATCAACGAGAGAGAGAGAGAGAGAGAGAGAGAGAGAGAGAGAGAGAGAGAGAGAGAGAGAGGCACCGTGGAGCTTTTTCGAGCCATCAGAAGAAGTTTGTGAATTCACTTTCCACCGAATAAGAAAATCCAACTCTGACCATGGGTTCTTCATCGACGGTGGTTCTAGGCTCTCATGCGCTCCATGCATGTCACAGGTAAGGAAATATTCTTGTGGTTTGTTGTCGAGTTATATTGTCGGCTCTAACCAATTATTTAGCTTTCAGACGAGTTTTTTTCTTAGATCAAGCACCGGAGCTTCTCCTTCGTTGCATGCATAGTCGTCCGACAGTGAATCCCGTCACCACTTCGTCTTCGAGTTAGAGCAGAGGAGCTAAACCGAGAAGCCGAAGGTACATATTTAATTTAGAGATTGTATAGCGATTGTATGTTATTTTGCATGTGTGTAAATTGTGTTGTTGTGTTTGATATTAGTCTTTGTGTGTTGTGTCTGTTTATGTTCTGTCTTTGATTCATTGTCTCTTTGCTTTCAGGTAACAACAGTGTAGATCGACGATGCATATAGTCTGAGGTAACGATCTCTTTGCTTTCGATTACAATTTCAGCTCACGACACAGGCGACTCTACTAACTTAGCTGATGTTTACTTGTTTAGGAAAAGAACAAACAGAACAAAGCTTAAACCAAAGTAAGTTGTTAATACTCCTATCATGTGCACTTTATCTTGTTGTTTATTGGTAACAAAGTATGGTGTTCTGTCTCTGATATGCTTGTGGTGTTCTGTCTCTAGGTGATGGAGTGATGGTGAACAAGGAAGTGAGTGGCTCATCTTCTTCTCCTCTTCACTGCTAAAGCGTCATGAATCATGTTTTAAAGCGTACAGAAGCCATATGTCCGTTTGTAATTCTATGTTCCGCGGACCAATCCGCAAAGACCTACATATTTTGCAGTACGGGTTTGGTCAGCTATTTTGAAGAACGCAGTCCGCGCGGACCTGACCCCCCATGACCCGCTCGAAGACGAATCTGCTGCGGTACAGAACGGGACAGTACAGAACGGGACACGACGGATTAACTTGTTTGACATTCCTATACATAAGTATCAGTTATTTAGATGTTTAACCAGCTCTTGATAACGATGTACTAGTCTATTCTAACATGTAAGTTAATTTATGTATAGTTTTACTGGTCCATAAAGAAAATAAAGTTAAGAATCCCCTGCATATTAATCCTAAAGCATTACAACATGTTTTCGTAGCTATGTGTCATCACGAGGATGATTCTTAGAATTCTTTGAAAAATAAGTTGGTCCATATAAACATATACTATGCGTTTTATTAAACTAACTATCAAATTAATTAGTAGTGTACAAAAGAATATTTTTTTCTTTCCTTAAATAAAACTACGGAATTACCTAACATGATTAACATATATATGACAATTAATGATTATGAATACTACATATTTGATAACAATTTTTGTATTCTCTTTTTTTTGTTTAATTTATATTATTAAAAAAAATAAACAATAACATTAAGCATAAAATAAAAAAAAATAGTTTTTTTCTTATATGTTATATTTTGAATTTGTTTAAATGGCTATAAATTACTAAAAAAAGATAAAATTCCCCCACTGAAAATTTTGTGATCAATGGTTTAATTTTTTTTTTATGTTCAAGCAAGATACAAATGATCATATATCGTAGGGGTGGGCGTTCGGATACCCGTTCGGGTTCATATCGGGGATTTAGGATTTTCAGGTATTTCAGTATAAAGATATAAAAACCATTTAGGTATTTCTACACTTCGGGTCAGGTTCAGGTATTTTATGTTCAAGTTCAAATATTTTGGGTCGGTTCAGATATTTTAATTTTGAAAAATAAATGATTCATTGTTTAAATTTTTTGTATTTAAAATATATTATTAACTTAACTTGTTTTCTAATTTTTAAAAGATTAAACTATTAATAGGTTTGAAGATAAAACTCTAAAAATAGAAAGACACTAATTTAGAAGTTGTTTTGAAATTTTAGATGCAACTTTTGTTAATGCAAAAAACAAGAGCTTGATATGTATTTTAAATGAGTAGCAAATAATTTTGTCTATAATTATATGTATATTATCTAATTTTGAGCAATGTGCATCATTAGTATAAATATTTTGAATAAAATGAGAGAATTAAATTAGAAATATGGGGTTAAGTATACTTATGTTTGGTTATCTTTGAATATCTATTCGGGTTCAGATATTACCAGTTCGGGTTTGGATATTACCCATTTGGGTTCAGATATCCGATCTCTTCGAATTCAATAACCATTCGGGTATTTTGCTACTTTGGTTCAGATTTTTGGATCGGATTCAGATACTGGTTCGGGTAGCAGATAAAATGTCCAACCCTAATAAATCGTATAAATATGAAGTCTCATTAATAGATATCCATATTATATATATAGATATATTAATATTATTTGAAATAAATTGTAAACTATATAAAATATAAAAATATGTTAATTTTAAAATTTGAAAGTGAAACATTATTGAGATCTTAATATTTTAATTTTGAAATTTTTATTGAAAAATCTCACATTAAAAGTTTTGTAATTAATTGTTTAATTTTTTGTTACAGAAATATGCAAATATTAAAAACTCATATGAGTAGGAAGTGTCAATAATATATGTTTATATTAAAATATACTATGTATCTATGTTAATATCACTAAAGTTTAATATATACCATATAAAGTAAATAAAATGATTGTTTTGATTTATATACCAAAAACGTGATTGTAAATTAAGAGAATGTATTGTGTTTGCTTTATGTCCTTACTTAATGTATATACTTTTATGCATACAAATTAATTTTTTAAATAGGTGGTTTCTAATATCTTATTTGATCCTAACAATCTCATAAACACACTTCTTCGAATCGAAGTCAATTTTAATATTGGAAGCACCATATATATTATTTCATTCAGATTAAATAATTTAGTCTTGATTTTTATTCCTAAAAAGCTTTTAATAAAATATTATGACAAGATTCCAAGTACTTCCTTTTGAATTTGTCAGAAGAATGAGAGATTTGATCATTTGTCTAATATTTGTTTCTCTTTAATACCATATCTAGCTATTATAATTATAAGAATGAAAGATTTGAACTATTTATTATAAGTTTTTTGGTTTATCATTTAATAAATCAAATTATTTTTAGTTTATACATAGTTTACATATACTAGAATGGTAAAATATTATATATATATATATATATATGTATGTTCTTAAGTAATTAAACCTCAAGAGCATAGACTAAGTTTGATAAAAAAAAGCATAGGCTAATAAAATAAACAATTTTTTTTTGTTATTTTAGAATTAGATGACTTTTACACTGAACTGGTGACTAGACATACATTCATATTTCGGGTATGCACTTATATTCTATAACAATTTGATATATTAGATTTGAACACTAACCTGTTAATAGAGTTTGCCGGTGATTTTTTTCAAAATTTTGATTCTTAGATATGTATTTGGAGTGAAACTAATTTTTACAGATGCCTATCTTTTTTAATTGACACTTATGTAATTCACCAAATTCATAGAAAAAGTTAAAAAAAGAATTAAATTAATATTAATGAAACAAATATGAGAATGGAAACACAATTTTATAGAGGTAGAAAATGAAATCACTTATGGATAGTTAATAGTAAACAAATCGAGCGTAGAAAATCTAATTCCATTTCGTCGTTATACAATCGATGTTGCCTATTTGGTTTTGGTGATTTGTGTCAGCCGCAAAACTTAATTTCTTTTTGTGCATATGAAGTCTTAAAAACAATTAAAATGAGATGTAATACGTTAACTCTTCAACAACGATGATACATTTAAGAAACCAACATTAATATTCGTTATTTTACATTTGATAAAAATTACTACAAAATGTTAAAGTCATTTAAAGAACAAATATTATTATAAAAATTCACCCCGCGCATACGCGCAGGTTATCATCTAGTTGATTTATTAGATTTTGAACTATCTCATAAAACATGTACGTAGAAAATGTAAGTTCTTTTATTTTCAGTTTTGGTGAATGGATTTATTTTAAATAAATATATATGATTGTTGAAAATAGCTACAATTTTGCATCTTAATTATTATTATTTTTGTTTGACAAAAAAAAATTATTACTATTTTTGTTTGACAAAAAGAAATATTATTTTTTAAATAACCTAATTATATGGACCATAAAGATGGATATATGTGGGCCTAACTAAGTTAGATATGTAGTGGGTTTAAACATTGTCCTCTTACAACCCATAAGCCCAACAAAAAAGACTAAATTATACTAGAGTAAAATCAAAAATCAAAAACATATTTGGAATATGATATTAGTTGATACTTTTGGCAGTGTCGCATATTTACAAGGCAGTTGCATGTGATGTGCTTACTCGCATTTGCTCCCCCACCCCCCTTGTTTTGTTAAGAATAAAATATCGTTCGATCATATGATTACTTATAGTAGTTCTCAAGAAAACTTGGAAACTGCGACCGAAAAAAGAAGTTGTTTTGAGTTTCATGAGCAGCTAGAGCTTATAATCTTTCATTTACCCTTGAAACCATCTTTTAACCGACTTCAACTGTTTTCTTTTTGTTTAATAACTAAACTTCATTATTTAGACAAGTCAAGCCACTTTTAAGAAAATGCATGAATAATCATAATGTAAAACGAATAAAAGAACAAAGGAGAAAGTAATGGACAGTTCATCACACAAAGGGAAAGCAGCGAAAAATTGTTAGAGCATGAGCATTGGAACCCTCTCAGGGGTTCACAAGTTTTTTTTAATATTTTTTTGTGGGTCCATGAATAGTTATGATCCTGTATTTGTGTTTTTTTGCATTGGCGAACCTGAAGAAGGAGTTTATAACAATAAAATAATAATATTTTTTTTTAAATATTCAAATTATTCAGAAAATAAGAATAAAATATTTAAAATATTATTAAATTTTTGAAAACTATTTATTCAGTACATTAAAAGAGTAGATTACATAAATTGAGAAATAGAAAAACAAACAAAGTTTATTCATCTTCATCACCAAACTTTTGCCAAATATTTTCCATTAAATGAGCTTCAAACGAGCATGCTTCTCTTGATCTCGAACTTCTTTGCGCATGCCTAACAGATCACCGGCATGAATACTTTCTCTGGTTGTCACCTGTGAACTTCTGCTTGACTCTCCTGATTCAAACTCAGAAGTATTTATTTGAGCGTATCCGTGTCGTTCGTTCTCTACAATCATATTGTGCAATATGACACAAGTTCTCATTATCTTTCCTATCTTTTCCCAGTCCCATTGTAGAGCTGGGTTTTTAACAATTGCAAACCTCGACTGCAATACTCCAAAAGCCCGTTCGACATCTTTTCTGGTGGATTCTTGCTTTTCTGCAAATTTGTTGGCTTTAGGACCTTGAGGAAGTGGGATGGATTGGATAAATGTTGACC
>NC_027752.1:6543385-6550844 GCF_000695525.1 Brassica oleracea var. oleracea
TTAAATGAACAATTTTTTTTTCTTGATTTATGGTTTTATAATTTAAATGACCAATTTTTTTTCCTTGATTAGGGTTTTATAAATTAAATGAACAATTTTTTTACCTTGATTAGGGTTTTATAATTTAAATGAACATTTTTTTTTCTTGATTTAGGGTTTTCTTTAACTCACTTGCGCAAGCATAAAAGTTTCACTACCTAGTGTGTTTATCATGGTATTAAAGCCAAGTTTTGAACAAAACTAACCTCAATGTTTGATGACAAGTAGAGGTTGAGCAGAATCAAAGGCAGTGGTGAATGGTTAGTGGTGATCGTGGTTGAGAGGCATAGAAGGCAGTGGTGAATGGTATTGTGAGACAAGTTTTACATATATATAGAGAGACAAGTTTTGATGCAGAACTTTAAGTGAACTAGAGTTCATATATATAGAGAGACAAGTTTTTAACATACAAGTGATTCAAGTTTCACGGGTACATACACCCGTGAGTTACAAAAGAGAAAATGTGGGTACATACACCCTTAAAATCCGATGAACCTAAAATAAGTGTAGAATGAGACAAAATACTACACTCTCTCGTGAATCAAACCTACACCTACAAGCATCAACCCGTGATCTGACATTACCTACACCTACAAGCAGAAACCGAGACTATCTTACAAGCATCCACCTCCACACGCATCCACCTGCAACCCGTGACCTACAAAGCAATACATAGCATTTGGTTCAGATATATCATAATCAATATACTTAAAGCAACAAAAGTTCACATTAACCAATAACCTACTCAAAAATTCATTAATAAAGTAGCCTCTCACCAAATCAAAGCATTTCAGAGATAAGTTTATTTTTTAGACACATTTCTTGAGCAGAAAGTTTATCTTCATTTTTTGCTAGCAAACGGTCAAGGATTTTCTGTTTGGATATGTGATTTTTCGCGGCTAATATGCTCTCAATCTGATCAAACGCTGCTTCATTCCCGTGCTTCTTTCGTTTGGATGCTTTGCTAGCCTTAATACCAGGTGGCCGAACATCTTCCTCCCCAGCCACCTCCTCCGCAGGTTCCTTCCTTTTCTCCTTTGCACCCTCTCTCGACAAAGAATGTGATTTCCATTTTTGATCAAACCTAAGCTCTCTCCAACTATGTTCCAGTGTGAACTTTGCATGGTAGTCATTAAAGAAGATGTCATGAGCAGCCTTCATGACATCATTCTCGTTTTGTCCACTCGCCTGCTCCTTCAAAGCGGCTTCATGACTTCCCACAAACTTGCACACCTGCTCATTCACCCTTCCCACCTAACATTGATTATAGTTAACTACACAGATATCATTCAATAAACATCAAATCATTTTTTTTAAAGTCGACCATTCATTACGCAACCAACCAAACCGGCAATTGTACTCTAATACGTCTACCTAGCTACCAATGTAGTTAATTTTTTAAAACTCGACCATTCAATACGTCTACCTAGCTACCAGTGTAGTTAAGCAGTGTAGTTAAGTGTTACCTTTTCTTTTTCAGTCGAAGCAGAGCTTCTCCAAGTCCGCCACCTGCACAGAGAGGTTGTAAACCTCTCCATTGAGGTTATCAACCTGCACAGTTAGGTCTTTAACCTCTGTCTGGACATGGAAACAACAATGACATTGTGTTAGTCACTTAATAAAATCTGAAGAACAATATGACAAAAAATTTTTTTAAAAAAATAAGTGGCTTTACCTCCAGTCTCTCAATTTGTTTAGTGAGCTCCGACATCCACTTGATCACCATCTCAACCTCCTCCAAACGCTTACTGAGACGTTCGATATGCTCCTCGACACCTATCACCCAAGGCTGACGATAATGTAACCCGTCAGCCTTGTTTACAACAAAAACACATATCAGAATCTCGTTTGAAAATCAAATTATTATTCCAAATAAGTGAAATGAGAAGAACCGCTTACCTCGTAGTTTTTGCAGGTGAAGAAACGCTTCCCAGGAAGAGTGTTATAGTCGTCCTTCCCCCGAACCTCGTGAATGATTGTCCCACCACAGGGACACCTCGTCGGAATACCATTTTCGGAATCAGCCACGTATCCTACCATATCGATGTAATCCTTTTGCCTTTTTGTCTCTCTTATCTCTTCTGCGGGATCCATCTGTACCAGAAACATAAATGATTAGAACAAAATCACCAGTAAATCGCAAACACAAACTCGATTAAGAACCCTAACTAGAAACCCCCAAATCGATCTCAAATCCCATAAACAAACCCTAAATCGAACCCGCATGAAGATTTCAAACAATAAATCAAAACCTCCATATCAATTTTGAACCCTCCCTCGAAACCCCCAAATCGATTTAGATTCACCGACAACGCTTTGGAGCCCAAATCCGTTAAATCAAACCGTGAAAGTTATCGATACTGACCTCAGCTCGTCGGGGAGAGAGTCCGACGTCGATTAGAACCACTAAATCACCCACAGTCGGCGTCGCACGAGAAATCGCCTCCGAGAACGAGAAACCCTAGTTTTCGAAAGGAGAAGAGAAAATGATTTCTCTCACGCGAATCCTTTTTTTTCTCTGCTTCGACGCGATATCGCGTGGCCACTGTTTCGTCGACACGTGCCATGAACTCGTATCATACGGGTTCACTCCCATGAACCGGATCACCGATTTAATTCAATTTTTTTTTTTTAAATTTCGGCCCATATGATACCGAGCCCATGACCCCTTCTAAATACGTCGATGCGCATGCTCTCAGAATCTCAATACTTTTGAACACACGGAAACAAAAAAACGAAACACATGATCTCACCGACGAATAACTAAACATCTATCATCAAATAATAGATATTACAATATACTTCGTCCAAAATAGTTGCTAGTATCATTAGAGCATCAGCAATGCCAATATTCTCTCTCGATAACCAAGGTAAGTTTTTAAATTATTTTATTATTTTTACTTTTTATTCAGTTTAGAAAAAAAAAAAAACCAATCGCGGGTTTCCATGTGGCAATGAGACCGTGCACAGTAACAAATCTGTGGAAGATTAGTCCTTAGCTAAGGATTAATTTGGCACATATTTTTAAATTTAAAGAGTCCCACAGATTATTATAATTTATATTATAATGATTCATTTTTTGCTCTCTCCTCAGCACGCCACGTCAGTGTTTTGTGGATCCCACTTTTAAAAAGAGTAAAAAAAGTGTCAAGCACATGGTTCAGACCCGGGTTATTGAGATATAAACACCATCATTTATACCATTAAACTAAATGATACTTTGTACATTGATGGCCGAAACTAATATATATTTATGAAGGTCGGAAATCCTTGCTTCCTCGGTTTTTTCTGTGGGCCGGACCTACAAGTGTATTATGAGTTTCATTTTTAAATGAAATTCATCACGTTATATGAAAAAAAACAATTATAGTTTCCCATATTATAAACTGTCTTTGTTTAACATGAGTTAGGGTTCTTTTCATCATTGTCTTAGACAATACTGAGTTACAGAGTTGCGGCGTGTGTCTGTTCGTAATCTATTTTTTCACCGGTGAACTCTTCATCTCCTCATCTTAAATCGCTTGATCATATATATATGATTCTCATCTTTGATGAACCCAATTTGCATCTCCACAAAACTCATTTATTCCTCTTAGCTTTAATCAGCTTCTAGAAAATGTCTCTTTCTGCCTCTCCAGTTCCTCAAATCGGCATCCCCGCCGTCCGTCACTAAACCTTCAAGTCTCTCCATCTTGGTCGAAGTAGTCAGAGCATAGCCTCTAACCTCCTCGCTTCTGGGATTCCCTGAATTTCAAGAAAGACAGTGAGTTTATGGGAATCACGGTTCTCTTCCTTGATGAAAAGGTAAGTTAATCTTCGATTTATCACATTTATTTATTATAATTATTTTTAATTGATTTCCTGATTCTTTGTTGAATAATATTATTTGCAGATTCTGTGATTCATGGGTTTATTCCCGCCGGACGTGCTAATCATCACATGTCATCTTTGAAAGTCGGTTCCATTGTGAAAATCAATCGTTTTGAGGTTGTTAGGTGCTCAAGCATGTACAAGATAATTGATCATTCATTCCTCATTCGTTTCATCTCACCAACTATTAATGATGAAGTTATCACGGGTGCTCCTGAGATCAATTTCCAGTCATAACTAGACTGTTCGACAATTTCCAAGTGATTGCGAACACAAACCTAGAACTCCCAGGTATATTATCATATTGCATCTGGGTTTATATTATGTTTCGATATCATAACTGATATTTAAACTCGCAGATGTGGTTGGGCAAATCCGTTATGTCCAGGACTCTGACCTTACCAAAGAAACAACTCGAGTCCTTATCCATCTCCTCATTGATCCGTAAGAAACATTCAACACCCAATTCCCTTTATATTATTATTTATATTGTGCTAACATTAATAATCAAAAATATTTCCTACCCAGATTCTTTGGTCGTCTACTTATCTCTCTTACTTATCAAACTAATTTTACACAAACCTTTATTTTACAGCTTAAAAGGAACCACAACAACTCAAACAATCAAAACACCAAAAACTAGAATTCCAAAAAAGACGAATCATTAATGATTACCTCTCTTTTTTGTCTAATCTTAGAAGTAAACTTCAAAACAAATATACTAATCTAACCACTTCAACTAAAACTCAACGACACATATCGAGTCAGCTAAACAAATACAAACTACACGGCCAACTATTTAACAATTTACAAACTTACTTTCGCAACGAAGATGACAACCAAAATCAGTAAAATTACCTAAACAAAAAAAACAAAGTAAATTATGAACTCTAATAAATACTGCTAACAATGATTTTTGTTTACATATTACCCGTCAAATAAAAGATAAACAAACACCTCTCCACGAGGAGATACAAGAGACAATCCTGACAGACACAAAGGCAGCAACAACATCTCCACCTACTCTTTACTCTTGTCTTATAAAAATAGTTTACATGCACAATATCAACATGCCAATGCTATTGTCTTCTTATGAGAAATGCATAAATTCGTTTAAAACTCATTAAGGCCCAAATACTCAGAACTGTCACTCATTTTATAGTTATTTCTACAAGTCTTCATGTATTTGTTTTAAAGGTCCGGTAAGAGCAACAAGTTTAAAAATAAAATAAAAACATATAACAAACATAATAAGGATAATAAGGATAATAAAAATTATTACTTACACATAACTTACACATCTAAACTGGTGAAAAAATATCTAGAAACAAAAGGTATCCTCAACAACTTTAATATAATTTATGTACTCTCAACAGTACAAGAAACAAATTAAAAAGACAAACAAACAATAAGTCCCAGTGACATAGCAAACAACACCACGAACTATATCAATTACATTATTAACACAATAAAGTCATTCATAAGTAGAGAACAATGCATACACAGTTCATCATCACAACTCTAACCCTATAACAATTAAAAAACTTGAAAAACAATTCAAAACGCAAAATTCACAACTAAAATAACCCTAACAAGTATTGAGATGAAACAAGAACTCTGTCCACAGCTCCGCGCTTGCGCGGAGACAATTCCCCTAGTAAGTTTAATGCTAAGGATTTTGTTAAAAATCAGCATTGGAGGTGGTCTTAGTTTGATATTGATAACCAAACAAAACAAGTATTATTTGATGTCCATCATAAAGCAATTAAACAGAGGGTGTAAAGTGAATTTCGATATATAATTTTTGTTCGAACAAGCTGATAATGATTTAATCAAGCGACCAGCGTTAGATTTTTCCTTGAGACGATGACTGATACTATATCCTTAACGACGTGATCTGATATAAAGTAAAGTCGATCATTACGTTGACAAGAGGGTTAGTTAGCACGTGACTTCATCGTCTCGCGCGTGGGACTTGAGTGATAAACCGTAACAAAGAAACAACGTTCCCTGGTTGACTTTTACTACATCTCAGAGATCTAGTACACATTAAAGGAACATCTCTCCCATATTTTAATCGATAGGTGTTTTTGTAAGATAGAAGAGAGTTTGATAGCATGTAAACTAATCTTGTTACCATTCATATCACCTTGGAATATTAAAAATTGGTAAGGATGAAAGAATTACATTAGGGAAGACATATACGGTTTTCAAGAGAAGAACAAGTACAAACATTCATTCGTCAAACATGTATATATATTATATTATTAAAAGAGAAGTAATCATTAAAAAATACCCTTAAATTTTTTAATTTATTTACACTTTCATGCCATTTAGAATTAAATTAAACTACCTATTTTAATGCTTATCTTTTCCAGTTAAATTAATGAGTTTTCTTTAATCAAATTTAAACTTAATGTCATTAAATGAACCTACCTATTTTAATGTTTGTCTTTTCCAGTTAAATTAATGAGTTTTCTTTAATCAAATTTAAACTTAATGTCATTAAATGAACCTACCTATTTTAATGTTTGTCTTTTCCAGTTAAATTAATGAGTTTTCTTTAATCAAATTTAAACTTAATGTCATTAAATGAACCTACCTATTTTAATGTTTGTCTTTTCCAGTTAAATTAATGAGTTTTCTTTAATCAAATTTAAACTTAATGTCATTAAATGAACCTACCTATTTTAATGTTTGTCTTTTCCAGTTAAATTAATGAGTTTTCTTTAATCAAATTTAAACTTAATGTCATTAAATGAACCTACCTATTTTAATGTTTGTCTTTTCCAGTTAAATTAATGAGTTTTTCTTAATCAAATTTAAACTTAATGTCATTAAATGAAACTAAAAATACATCATATTTAATGTAGCTTATTACGGACGAGTACGACCCAATAATGAACTTGAATTTTATTTTTACGAAAACATGAATCACTTGACTTATGTAATATTTAAAATATATTAACTACAATATAACAAATGCATATAACCTACCTATGTTTTAGTTTGAAATGATCATGCTCAAGTTTTATATAGTCAACTTAAATCATGCATCGATTGATGTATAATATTCAAACCACCTATAACTTTCGTTTTCTTTATAGGATGTATCAACAAACCAATCATCTCATTGATTTTCTAAGCTTTATAAAAAAAACAAATCAATAAATACAAACTCAAAATCCAATATTTTTTTTTTGAAAATTAAAAGGGTTAAACCCGGGTCTATTAAAGACACAGACCTAACCCCCGAATGGGGGGTGCAACCCACGGATGGATCCTCTCCCGGGTATTCAAATGGTCCGTAAGCATGAGTCCATATCCGCGTGGCCACATGTGGAGCTAATAATTTCGCACTAGAGGGAAGTCGATCCCTGGCCTGGACCAACAGGGCAACTCCTCCTCTAGTGGAAACCACTAGGCCACCACGATGTGGTTAAAATCCAATATCTTCTATTAATTAAAACAAAATATCTTCAATGTTGTATCTTTAATGTACCTATTAAATATAGAAACTATAACCATAATTACACTAATTATAAGAATA
>NC_027752.1:6551017-6562182 GCF_000695525.1 Brassica oleracea var. oleracea
AACTTAAACAAAACGAAGAGTTAAAGGTAATTTTTTTTTGTTACACTTCCCGGAAAAAAAGGTTACAATATGGACTTTCATAATATGGCCTTTTAACATATTAATGTTATGAACATTTAATAATTATCTTGACGAAAAACAAAGACTATAAATAATTTATTATTAATAAAATTATAAAATTATTTACAATTTGATGACTAATTCATCGCCCTTTTTTATATGTTAAATTTTTCATAGAAGTTTAAAAATCATTGTATTTTATTTAAACATGTATAACTAATTTATAATCTTTTATGCCATACTAAGTCATAATATAATATTTCTTCATATTTTACATTAATAACCATTGTTTTTATATATCGTCTACAATTTTCTAATTACGTCTATTTGTTCAATTTTTTATATTCGTCATAAATAGATGGTTTAAGATGCAAAAAAAAATTATTTACTTGGTGAATATAATACATCAAATATTACAAATACATCATTTAGTTAAATAAATAAACAAAAACCGAAAATTCATATTCGCGCTCAGGGTCTAGTATATATATATAGGGTGTGTGTAGTATATAGGTTCTTGTGGGTTTATATATTTGCAGGTGTATATGCATCTATTATGTATCTAATAAATGCATGTTATAAAGAAAGGTCTGACCAGTACACAGTGCATATTTATATTACTTGCTGACTACAGAGAAATGAGTCAATACTTAAAACCAAGTTGAATTAGTTAAACAAAATGAAATCTAATTGTGGAAAATTTCGATCAAAAGTAGATAAATAGTCAGATGTTTCATGTGGATTTTACGTATTTTAAGGATCTAGTTAATCTTTTTTCTTTTAAAATACATTACTCACTTCCTTCCATGCAGTTAAACAGTCTGTCAATGTGCAGCAACTGACCAACCATCAAGGAAAAAACAAAACTCAAAAAACAAATATATGTATTTATTGTCTTATCAATTTCCCAAGAAAAAGCTGCCTTACATCATTAAAAATCCCAAGAATTTATGTACTAAAAGCACCTCCCCTGCATCTTTACAACTAGTATTAATCAAACAACACTAATCTCAGAATCAGTGACATGTTTCTTCCTTCTCTTCCTCTAGCCACAAAACTAATCCTTACTCTGTGATTTCTCCCCAAGAAAATGAAGAGTTCCTCCAAAAGCCACGTCTATTCTCTCATTTTCCTTCTCCTTCTTCTTCTAACATCACTCTCAGAATCACAGCTAACGTCAAGTGAATCAAGAACTCTACTAGAAATCCAGAAACATTTGCAATATCCACCAGTTCTACGATCATGGAGCAACTTCACCAACTTCTGCTACCTCCCATCTTCTCCTTCCTTCAAAATCCTCTGTTTCAACGGCCACGTAACCGAATTAACCGTCACCGGGAACAGAACCGTTAAGCTCTCCAAAACATTCTCCACCGACTCCCTCTTCACCGTTCTGACAAAACTCTCAAACTTAAAGACCCTGTCTCTCGTCTCTCTCGGCATCTCTGGTCCCCTCCCTCCAAAGATCACCAGGTTTTCTTTTTCTCTCCAGTCTCTGAATCTCAGCTCTAACTTCATCTCTGGAAAAATCCCTAAAGTGATCTCATCGTTGAAGAGCCTGAGAAGTCTTGTTCTCGCCAACAACGAGTTCAACGGGAGTGTTCCTGATCTCAGAGGATTGTCTAATCTCCAAGAGCTGAATCTAGACGGTAATAAACTCGGCCCTGACGTTGTTACTTCGCTCGCAAGTAACTTGATCACTGTTTCATTGAAGAACAACTCTTTTGGATCCAATCTCCCAGAACAGATCAAGAAGCTGAATAAGCTTCAAAGCCTGGATCTTTCTTCCAACAAGTTTGTTGGATCAATCCCAAGATTCCTTTTCTCGCATCCTTCGCTACAGAATCTAACTTTGGCACAGAACTTGTTCAGTGGATCACTTCCAAACTCATCTCTATGCAGCTCCAAGCTTAGACTTTTAGATGTTTCCAGGAATCTTCTAACTGGAAAGCTTCCATCTTGCTTGTCTTCCAAGACTTACCATAATCAGACAGTGGTCTACACATTCAACTGCTTGTCTGTCAATGGCTCCCCCTCTGCAAAGTATCAGCGTCCTGTTTCCTTCTGCGAAAACGAAGCAAAGCAAGCGGTTTCTGCTGTGAAGTCTGACACTAAGGATCACCAAAAGAAAGAAGAAGAAGATAAAGGAATAGAACTTGGATTGGTGATTGGGATTATCATAGGTGTGGTCCTCGTTTCAGCAGTTTTGGCTGGTTTAGTTATGGTTAGGATGAAAAAGTCAAAATCAAAAGAAGTACCTTTAGAAGCAAGCAACGTCGACAAGGTCTCCGTTTGTAGCACAGCCACAAGGTCCACTACATCAAAGACAGTACCAGATCCAAGTAAATAATAAAGGCTATTACATTAAGTTCTTGAATCAAATTTTTCACAACCCATTTAACCTAAGTATAATTTCAAATGCAGGACGTGTACCACAAACAATGAGATCTGCTGTGATTGGACTATCACCATACCGTGTTTTCTCTCTGGAGGAGCTGGAAGAAGCCACCAACAATTTTGATGCAGCAAGTCTCTGTGGAGAACAGGTAAAATGAAAAAGCCAACAAAACATGATCATAACTCCATTTGAGTCTCTAATTATGTGATTTAAAAACAGCTGTACAAAGGTTGTCTTAGAGAAGGGATAGCAGTGACGGTGAGGTGTATTAAGCTGAAACAGAAGAGTTCAACATCAACGCAGAACTTGGCTCAACAAATGGAAGTTTTATCAAAGCTGAGGCATATGCATTTGGCCAGTGTTCTTGGACACTGCATTGGTACTTACCAAGACCATCATCCATACGCCGGGAGCACCATTTTCATAGTCCAAGAATACATCTCTAACGGGTCTTTGAGGGACTACCTCACTGGTACACCTGAAAAAACATTTTGGATTTCAAAAGTTTTCGATTTAGGAAGCTAATTTTAATTTTTTTTTTTTTTGGCAGATTGGAGAAATAAAGAGGTGTTGAAATGGCCTCAGAGAATGTCAATAGCCATTGGAGTAGCTACAGGGATACAGTTTTTGCACACAGGAGTGGCACCAGGAATCTTTGGGAACAATTTGGAGATAGAGAATGTCCTGCTTGATGAAACACTCACTGTTAAACTCAGTGGCTATACTATTCCTTTACCATCCAAGGTATAAACTAAGCAGAGATAACAAGACTTAGCTTCTTATTTCTAATTCATATCTTTTGGGGAGGGAATCTTGCAGGTTGGAGCAGAAAGCACTAGCAATGAAGATGGAGAGAAGGAAGATGTGTACCAGTTTGGAGTGATCCTACTTCAGATCATCACGGGGAAAGTAATGGCGGCTGCATCTTCAGAATTGGGAAGCTTGAAGCTTCAGCTGGAGAATGGTTTGAGAGAACCATCGGTGTTGCGTAGCTTAGCAGATCCGAGCGTGAGGGGAACGTATGCGTATGAGTCACTGAGGACCACAGTGGAGTTTGCCATTAACTGTCTTTGTGAAGATCAGAGGAAGCGGCCATCGATAGAGGATGTTGTATGGAACCTGCAGTACACAATTCAGGTGCAGCAAGGATGGACAAGCAGTGGGAACCTTGGGGTTGGTGATACATAGATGAAAGGAGGAATATGTCTTCACCATCCCTGATTGAAATAGAGAAACAGCTTGATGACAAATTCAAAACCCATATAGGAAGATGAATGTAAACCTCAGAGAAAAAGAGAGGCAGAGCTGCAAAAGCTATATATGTCAGTTGATTGTTCAAAACAGAAGCACTGAACATGTAACAAACCAAACATAATAAATAATACATTATGTTGGAATATCTAATACTTGTGGTACTTAGTCTTATGTCAGGACTCAGATTTTGGTGGAGACATTATATTAGAATGTAACTGAAAAGGCATGGATGGGTGATAGAGGGAAAAGGCCACACACTCTTTAATATTTCACATCACAACTTTTTTATCATTTTGGTACAACGTTGTTTTGGCACCTAGCAAGAAACCCATAATACATATATACAAAAAAAAAAGTAAACAATTCAGATGGTTTGGTACAAAGTTTTTACAAGGACGTTTAGGCTTCATAGAACCCATCAAAGCATTCAATCAGTAGAGTTTTGAACACACACAAAAGACATGAACGAGAAGATAAGAAAGCCGTTGCTTTAATGGTGACATTGAGTGATTGAGAGTAGGAGAGAGTTGCAGAGCTTACAACTAACTAATACTAATCAGCAGTCCAGCTTTGCTCGACAACATCACGCACTTTTCTGTTGTACTCGCGCTTGTTTTCGCTGTACATCCGAGCAGCTTCCGAATTTGCAGGAGAATTCGGATTAGGGTCACAGAGCAACGACTGTAATAAAAAGGGGAAAATGATCAGAGAAGAACAAAAGTAATCTCAAGATTTCAGGGTATTAAGAGATTACCTGGATGGAGGTAAGTATAGCAGCAACATCATATATTGGACTCCACTGGTTTTGTAGAATGTCCAAGCAAATACTCCCATCTGCATAAACTGCAAAGAAGGTAGAGAAGAAGAAGAAAGTTAATGTGAGCCAAAAAAGCTAAACATTAACCGAGAGTGGAAGAAAAGAGAAGGCTGCATCTCTATAAGCTTACTATTTGGATGGAACATCCGTGACACAAAGCGAACTGTCGGTGGTTTATTTGGATAATCCTCAGAGAACTGCAGTGAGAGTTTGAAAGTACCTGCCAGGAAGATCAAGCAAGAGCCAATAAGAAAACTACTATAATGACTGATCCCAAGAGAGGTGATCATCGCCAAATTACAAAAACATAACCTTACCTCCATCCCATGGGGTGTCATCAGGCCTGAAAATCCACAAAACAAGATCCAAGTAAGTATAGAAAGTTAGAAACAACCAATTTATTAGAAACTAAGCTAGTATCTGCGGTACTTGGTTCGTTACCCGAATATGACAGCATTCCAGAGCATGATATTGTTGTCGTGTGGAGCACCGCTGATACCCGCAGGTGGGTCTTGCTGCAACCTCTTGAAATCCCTCATCAACCTCTTCCTTGCTGGAGTCGACATCCTCCTTTACTCTACAAAACAAAAGCCCATAACTTCCATCATTCTAACGTCTGAACACCTCTGTGAATCTCGAAACATCTACTGAATATGTTAATATAAAACTGATTCTCAATGGTTTGGGTATGCTAACCAACATGTAACAGAGTCTAATCAACATATAGCAGCTAGATTAGCTTAGAAGCAACATCAAAACTAAGACTTGAACCTAGAAACACAGCCTAAGGTCGCATCAATTCTATAAACAAGAAACCAATTACCAAAAACAAATAATTTAACCTAGAAACAGTTTAAAGTCGCACCAATTCACCAAAAATAGCTATAATCATGACAAGACCAAGCTCAGAAGAAAGTAAAATTCACGGATCCACCAAAAGAAACATAGAGGAGAGATGAAAAGGGTACCGTGGAAAAACAGATCTCGTTGTTGAGCAAAAGACGGCGATTACAGGAAGAGGCAAAGATCGCGGCGATAAGAGGTCGTCAAGCGAACATCTGAGTCGCGGTGATAACCGCCGGTGATCAGAGGAACAGGTGGGTCGGTTCTCGATCTCAGCGAGAGGAATCGAAGAGTTGAATGATTTTTGGAACCAAAGGTTTATATCATCTTGCCTTTGCTTTGGCCTGGCTTCTAAACCGGTATCAACCGTTAGGGTGTACTGTACCGTTAACCGGATTTAATCGATTACTTAAACACCGCGAAGATTATAGTTGCTGAACCGAAATAAACAATTGAGAATCTATATACCACCCTTCAACCCTCTTCTCCAATCCTGAGGCTTTTGGATTATACTAGCTCGTACTCTCTCAACTCAAATCATTTTGAGAGTTGCTCTTCAAATGAAAAAAAAACAGCTAAAATTTAAATAAGGCAATACATCCTAGGGTGGGCACGAGGAAAGTACTTGCCGATTATTGGTTTGGCTTGCTTGAAACAACTATAAGTACTTGGAAAAAAAAATTGATACTTGCAAATAACTTACCTTGCCTTGTTACTTGCTAAACCAAGTAATTGTCTCTTGATTACATACAAAAAAACACATATTCTAAAATTTTAATATCCAAAAATCACATGAATTTTTAAAGAAATAGACAAAAATAAAAATAAGCGTTCAAAATATTGTAAAACCATATAAAACTCAATGTTCCTTCATTTTGTTCATCCATTTTATTTCGATGTTCCAAATTCTTTTTACAAGTAACAAGTATTTTATAGAACTGAGTAACGAGGCAAGTACCAAAAAATAAAATGATACTTGATACTCGCCTTATACTCGTGACTTGATACTCACCTTATACTCGTGATTTGATACTCGCCTTGTACTCGTAACATCCGAGTGGCACAAAATATTTTTTTTTAATGAATCTTAAATTTTTTCAACTCAAATTATTTTTTTACAAAAAATGCATCATGTGTTCTCTGAATTTCTAACACGAAAGATCTTACCCTATCAGCAAACAAAAAGAAAGATGAGATAATCCCTGATAACTGATGGCCCTAAGATTCATCATCTATTCCATGCGTAGTCTCCTCCATAGCTAGGGCGAAGCATTGTTCATCCGGTTTGAGTGCTTTTGTTTGATGGAGTTTGCAAATGCGTGCTAGCTGATAAGGTAAGGCAATACAAACTTACGATACAAGAAAAACGAGTTAAGTAAAGATGCATAGTCACATGTCCACA
The DNA here is from genome assembly GCF_000695525.1 of Brassica oleracea var. oleracea. NCBI lineage: Eukaryota > Viridiplantae > Streptophyta > Magnoliopsida > Brassicales > Brassicaceae > Brassica > Brassica oleracea. The sequence goes on from NC_027752.1 coordinate 6,557,792, forward strand.
AGACAAGTAATGTGAAAAAGAGACATTTGACGGTTCTTTAATTAGTCCCATTGTGATTTGTTTTCCTCGAACTCTCTTCATTTTTTTTTTGAATCCAGTCTCTTGTGTATATTATATATCGTCTATTAATCATATCCACAAGCTGGAAAAGAAGCAGCAACCACCAGATGACGAACATTAAGAATTGGACCTTAAGGCCAGCTAGCCAAACAGCCCTTAGTTCTCAATCCCGTCTACAATAGTGCAACCCAAGGATCCAATTATTTTGTTGTTGATTAGGCTAATAATGTGTAACTGCCTATGTCATAATGTTCTATAATCTATATGACAGATCACAGAGTTCCATCAACGACACTCAAATTCCTGGACAACATCATTATCTAAACAACCAATAACCTTCTCTACACCTAACTATAACGTCATTTCGTTGTAATTTTGTCATGACTCATGAACACCAAATAAAAATCCTAATGCACCAAGCAAACACAAGACAAGACGAGAGCTAGTGAAAATATGAAAATATATGGGGGAAAATTGTACATAGAGGAAACTGAATCCTAATAAGAATAATATTACAAAACCCCAATCATAGAAAAGCCCACTTTCATTTCCTTTTTTCCCCTCTCTCTCTCTCTCTCTCTTTTCTTGGACAACAAGCAAATACAGGGAGCACAAGCTTTGTTTGTTGGAAGGCAACAAAATGGTAATTTTAATCATCAGCAGGCTTGACCTTGTTTGCAGCCCAGTACTCCTGCGTCCATGGTGAGTATACGGACCATCGTTCCCGGCTTAGGTCGGATCGCAAACTTGTTCGGGATAGGGTTCTTCGGTTTAGGGCTCCACGCATTAGGTTTACCGGATTGCACAAAGTAAGCTCCATTCAGGAAGTAATCTCCTTCTGATTGCCAGTTCCAAAGTTTCCAATCAACGTAAGAAGTGTACTCTCTCTTTGTGATCTGTTTGGCTTGTTCGTTAGGAGGAGCAATGAAACGGTTGCCATGACTAATGATTGTAGGGTTCATGTTTCCACCAATTGCATACATTTCCCAATGTGTGTAGTCATTGTTCACCACATGTATCGTTCCGAATCTGACCCGGGGCATTCTCTGTTCCAGTCTCTTACCAAAGTGGTTGAATGCAACTGTTATCTGCATCTTCTTGTCGATCTCGTGTTTGTCATTGGCCCCAAAAAGCATCACCTGTTTTCTCACAAACCAAATTCAAATAAGAGCTTAAAAGATTTATTTACAAAATATAAATTAAACTATGAATTAGAGGACCATAAACATTTTTAAGTTATTCTTGAGTAAAAAAATTGATAATTTGGAACCATATATAATAATTCTTTAAAATCTGTGGGTCAAGCCAAATGTTTCATCTGGTTGGGCATGTTCGTTTACATGTCGCGCGACCTGCGACCAAGATTACTTCGTTTACGTGTTTTGCGACCTGCGACTTACGACCTGCGACTTGCGACCTGCGACTAAACCTGTGATCTGCGACTAAAACTATGTTCGTTTACGTGTCGCGCAACCTGCGATCTGCTACCTGCGACCAGTCGCGCGATCAAAATTTTCTTAATTTTTAGTCGCTGTTTTTTCGGGCGACTTGAATGGAAACCCGCGACTGGTCGTGCGATCAGTCGCGCGCCATCAAAACAAACAACAACCTGAGACTTGTGACATGCGACCAATCGCAGGTCGCATGCTATGCTACAGCAAAACGAACAACAACCTGCGACATGCTATCAGTCGCAGATCACATGTCGCAGGTAGCGCGATAGGTAGAAATAAACGTAAATACAATCTCAGACAAAGGGGTATAAAGCATAGTCTATGCCAAGTTTGTAAGAAATACTTTTTAAAGAAATTGTATTATTACCTCTTGGTGGTCTGTGAAGTGGCTGTTGGAGACAGTCACTGCAGTGGATCCTAGAATCGCATCAATCATACCATCAGAACATCTCGTCATCGAGACATGATCGATCCAAACATTAGTTGCTCCAAACAAATTGATTCCATCACCATCACTTCTTGTCCTGAGCCCTATATGTTGCTCGGAGTCTCTGATCAAACCGCCGTTCGCGGGAACAATCTGCTTGATATAGATATTGTGTACGATCACATTATTCACAAACTGCAGCGTTAATCCAGAACCTCCCATGATGTACACCCTAGCTCCACGTCCATCGATCGTTTTATCGCTCGTCATCATCAGTTCCTGTTGCAGTTTTATGACCATGCTTCTTGCGAAGATGATCCAAAGCGGTCCTTCTCGTGTCACCGCGTGTCTTAATGTTCCTGGCCTAGGGCTGATAAGTTCGTCGTCTGAGGCATCGGTGACTACGTAGATCGGTCCGTCTTTTCCTCCGCTGGTTCTCCTGCCGAATCCGAGGGCACAGACCGCTAGTTTCTTACGGTTCTTTTCCCAATCACGGTCGCATCTCCAGCATTTGTCTATCGGGTTATGAGCTACGCATTTTCCTCTTCTGTTTTGCATTTTACGACCACGTCTCGCCTGTGAAAGCTCTCTTCTTGTGCTGTTGATTGATTCCGTGGTGTCAAGTGCTCTGTTAAGAAGAACAAAGTTGTTTTATAAGGTTACTTGTTTAGTACGTTAGGCTAACATTTTTGACTTTTAAAACTCACAAAGCGACATGGTAATTCAAGTGGTTGGTGACGTTAAGAGGATAAGGATCGAAAGAGGCCAAAGTTTGTTTCAACGCATCGCCTTGACGCTGCGTCCAGTAGTCGTCGAAGACGGCAATATTGGCTTGAACCTGTGGTGCTAATGTGGCTAATGACGATAAGAACAAGACGAAAACGTAGCTGCCAATATTCAAAAACGCTGCTGCCATTTGCAAATAGAGAGAGAGAGAGATAAAAGCAGCTAAGATTTTTTCCCGGTGAAAACCACAAGGAGAGTTTGTGGTTTTCAGATCGGGTTGCCGGGTTAAAAATTGTATGTTTGCACAGATTGCTTTTATAGCAAGGAACTGAAGAGAGAGAGGGGGTCAATGGAGGATTAAGAATTAACACAGATTAATCAACCATTGATTTTAATTTTTTTGCATGCTTTTGTGTTTGTCCTTCTTTTGTGGGATATTTTAAGTTATTTGTGCCTTTTCCTAACATTATTTTTAGTGAGATAAATAAATTAGGGAAAACTGTTTTTTAGACAAAAAAAATAGTAACTATGTCCCTTTAGACTAATCTATATTTTGTGTCATATTTTCCTATAATACCAATTAATATTTATAAAAATAATTTAAATAAATAGTTTTACAAACAAAAAAAATTAGGAAAAATAGTAACATTTGTTAAAATACCTATATGAACTTAATGGTATATTTTCCAGTTATAACAAAGTTAAAATTATAAATTTCAGATTATATTCTAAAAAAAGTAGAAATGACATTCTACGAAGTAGAAAACAAAATCTACTTTTTTCATTGAATCTACAATGTTTAGAATACGTGATTACGTGATCTACGTAAATAGGAGTATTCTACAAATATGTAGAATACACATTCCGCGCTTAACCTACCATTCTAAAATTCTTAGAAATCGAAATCTACACATTAATCTAATTCTAAAACATGTAGAAACCGACTTCTACAGATTTACTATAAATCTAAAACATGTAGAAATCAAATTCTAAACATTACTATAATTCTAAAAAACTGTAGAAACTGATTTCTACATATTAGTTGTATTCTACAGATAAGAAATCAGTTCCTAAAAATATTGAAACAAAATATTTGAGAATATTCACTTCTATATTTTCTAAAAAAACCGATTTTTTTTTTAAAAAAAAATGATTTGGGATTTTTTCCTCGACACGGGATCGATCGATCTATTCTTACAGATCGGTCGATCTGTGTAAATCTACCTTCGCCGATCGAGTGAAATGGATCAGGTCGATCAATATATATTTCGCGTTTTTTTTTGTTCTGAATAATGATCGGGATCGATCGATCCACTATAACTTGTAAAGTGGGATCGATCGATCCCCCTCGTCGAACTCAATATATATCTTTTTAAAAAAATTACAATTTAAGAGCATTACTGTCATTTTGGAAAAAAATAGTCTAATAGGACATAAAGTAGTATAAATTAGTGTAAAGGGACATAGTTACCATTTTTTTGCTCTAAAAAAACAGATTTCCCAGTAAATTAATACCACCTTTAAAACTTGAGCTCCCTATTTTTGGTTTTACCATCCATACATTAGATAAGTCTTGTGATACACGATTCTAAACTATTGAAAATAATAATGGGAAGATAATAGCATCTTCATAACTGGATTTCACACTCTTATATTACTAAAAATAAAAGGGAAAATCTGTTTTTTTAGAGCAAAAAAATGGTAACTATGTCCCTTTAGACTAA
>NC_027752.1:6562239-6562745 GCF_000695525.1 Brassica oleracea var. oleracea
TTCGACAAGGGGGATCGATCGATCCCACTTTGAGAGTTATAGTGGATCGATCGATCCCGATCATTATTCAGAACAAAAAAAACGCGAAATATATATTGATCGACCTGGTCCATTTCACTCGATCGGCGAAGGTCGATTTACACAGATCGACTGATCTGTAAGAATAGATCGATCGATCCCGTGCCGAGGAAAGAATCCCAAATCATTTTTTTTTATTTTAAAAAATCGGTTTTTTTTAGAAAATATAAAAGTGAATATTCTCAAATATTTTGTTTCAATATTTTTAGGAACTGATTTCTTATCTGTAGAATACAACTAATATGTAGAAATCAGTTTCTACAGTTTTTTAGAATTATAGTAATGTTTAGAATTTGATTTCTACATGTTTTAGATTTATAGTAAATCTGTAGAAGTCGGTTTCTACATGTTTTAGAATTAGATTAATGTGTAGATTTCGATTTCTAAGAATTTTAGAATGGTAGGTTAAGCGCGGAATGTGTATTCTA
>NC_027752.1:6562825-6575028 GCF_000695525.1 Brassica oleracea var. oleracea
CTACTTTTTTAGAACATAATCTGAAATTTATAATTTTAATTTTTTTATAACTGGAAAATATACCATTAAGTTCATATAGGTATTTTAACAAATGTTACTATTTTTCCAAATTTTTTTTGTTTGTAAAACTTTTTATTAAAATTATTTTCATAAATATTAAAAGGTATTATAGAAAAATATGACACAAAATATAGATTAGTCTAAAGGGACATAGTTCCTATTTTTTTCCTCTAAAAAACAGTTTTCCCGAATAAAAGTTACATGGGTACACATTAACAGTCTTATTTTAGCGTACTGTGGTGCAGACTACAGACTTAAAAGCCCAATGGGTTGAATAAGCTGGTGTTATACCGAGTATAAATTGGGCCCATATAAAGGGAACCCATGTTCTTGCCATCCAAGTTACTACAGTTGTACTCTTGCAGTCAGAAGCTTAATAATGGCGGGACACTCGGTTCCCCCAACAGAACAAGAAATGCAAACTCAAATCTCATAAATATTACACACAGCAAGTTGATAAAACGCCATACTGTTTATCTCTGTGAAGTTGGTCCGTGATCAATTTATACAGATCCAGATTCACCAACTTAGTTTTACATTTCAAAAGCAATAAATCATTTCTTGACCCTTATGATAATAAATCTACAGGTCATTTATTTACATAATACAGAGTAGCACTGCGAGTCTGTGATTATACATTTCACCAAGAAAGAAAAGACACCATAAATGTTTCTTCTCCTAACCATTTCAAGAAAGACAATACTTACCCAAAAAAGCTTTAACTGTTAAATCTCGTTCTCCGGTGAAAGCAAGATTGAGAGCTGAAAAAAGAAGAAGACGAGATATGAAAGAGGAAAGATTCAAGAAGAACCTATACGCAGTCATTTTTTCTTTCTTCTTCCTCTGTTCCACGTCGGACTTGCTCCTCCCACGTTCGCCGTTAGCGATTCTCACCGGCGGAAGGTGGGATCTCCTGCAGCCGAGTATAGGCATCTCGGCCATGCACATGCAACTCCTCCACAACAACAAAGTCGCCATCTTCGACCGTACCGACTATGGCCCTTCGAACCTCTCCCTCCCTTCTCAAACTTGCCGAAACGCCACCGTTTTCGACTGCTCTGCTCATTCTCTCCTATACGACGTCGCTTCAAACACATTTCGTCCACTCACTCTCCAATCCGACACGTGGTGCTCTTCCGGCTCATTGAACGCATCAGGCTCTTTGATCCAAACCGGCGGTTACGGCGTCGGCGAAAGAGCTATACGGATATTCACACCTTGCGAAGGCGTTTCTTGTGATTGGGTTGAGAACAGAGCGTATCTCTCCTCTCGCCGGTGGTATTCCACCAATCAGATTCTTCCCGACGGTCGGATCATCATCGTCGGCGGAAGAAGAGCCTTCACCTACGAGTTTTACCCCAAGAATCCCGGAAAATCAGTTTTCTACCTCAGATTCTTGGCGGAGACGAGAGATCCTAACGAAGAGAACAATCTTTATCCGTTTCTTCATCTTCTTCCCGACGGCAACCTATTCATCTTCGCTAACCGGAGATCGATCCTGTTCGATTTCGTCAATCACCGAATCGTCAAAGAGTTTCCGGAGATTCCCGGCGGCGATAAACGGAATTACCCCAGCACCGGCTCCTCCGTGCTCCTCCCTCTCTTTCTCACCGGAGAAAACAACCGATCGAAGGTATCGGCGGAAGTTCTGGTTTGCGGCGGTGCTCCTCCCGGAGCGTTTCTAAAGGCGGCGAGGACGATCCCTAAAATCTTCGTCGGAGCGTCTCGCACGTGCGGGAGGTTGAAAGTGACCGACTCGAATCCGATATGGGTCATGGAGCAGATGCCGTCGCCACGTGTCATGCCTGATATGCTGTTATTACCGAACGGTGACGTTTTGATCATTAACGGCGCGGCGAATGGAACCGCTGGCTGGGAAGACGCTACAAACGCTGTTCTCAACCCGATTTTATACTTACCCAACGAACCCGACCCGACCCGGAGATTTGAAATTCTCGCGCCAACTCGAATCCCTAGGATGTACCATTCGGCGTCTCTCCTCCTCTCCGACGGCAGAGTTTTGATCGGAGGAAGCAATCCTCACCGGAATTACAATTTCACGGCGAGACAGTACCCGACGGAGCTCAGTCTCGAGGCCTATCTCCCGCGTTACCTCGATCCGCAGTACGCGCGAGTGAGGCCATCAGTTCTCACGGTGGAGCTCGCCGGCAATATGATGTACGGAAAGTCATTTTCAGTTAGGTTCGTGATTCCGGCGTTTGGAATGTTTGACGGAGGAGTGTCGGTGCGGCTCGTGGCTCCGCCGTTCAGCACGCACTCGACGGCGATGAACCAGAGGTTGCTGGTCTTGCGCGTGAGGCGCGTCGCTCAGTTATCTGCTTTCGCGTACAAAGCTGACGTGGATTGCCCAACGAACTCCTACGTGGCACCACCTGGGTATTATATGATGTTCGTGGTTCACCGTGGAATTCCGAGCGAGGCTGTTTGGGTTAAACTTTGAAGCTGTTCTTCTTTTTACCGTGGACTTTGCGTTTGACTCCTTGTTTTTGACATATTCATTTTTTGAAAAATGTTGTAAAACATTTTGTTTTGGTGAAAGTAAGAGTTAATAATGGAAAGTAAGAGATTTTTCTAAGACTAAAACAATAAGAGATTATAATATTCTTAAATTAATCCATGTTCTTAAACTTTATTTACCTGCTTCAGCTCCATTATTTTTTGGTATCAGGCTATCAGCCTATCAAATCATATGCACGTACACTCATTACAGTGCATTTCGAGCCATGTAGTCAATCATGCGACTAGATGGATCGCTTAATTGATTCATGAATATAAAGATACCAAAGTTCGATTTCTAGATCGTTACACCAAAACTTTTCAAGTTATCTTAAAGCTCCTTAGCCTCCTTTTTAAAGTTTAAACTGTGAGACAGTCATGTGCAACACTTATAATTGTTTGTGTGTATCCAAGAGTATTTTGATAAATCTGAGTAGAACACCTAATCTTGGTTTGGGAAGCAAATATTGGCACTCGGACCATTAGCAGTTCTTGAAAAGAAGAAGAAAAATTAGAATAAGACGTTTTCTACTAATGGATATTACACAAACGCAACCAATGCATGGTGGTATATGATCCTTACTATACCAATTCTACTTGATGCTTTGCAAGTAGATATATCTGATGCCAAGTTTATTGTATCTGAGACGGGTTGTGTACAATCCTCTTTTCACGGCTAAACCTAACAAATAATGCAATCAAATTGACAAAGCTTAGAGCAAGAAGAAGAAGGGACCTTATTTACAGCTACATTATTGGAGTTTCATTCACAAAATATCGTATTTTCTTATTTATTTACCCCCAATAAATGTAATAGCAACGACTCTTCATCCTACAAAGTTTGTCCTTTCTTTTAACACGATGAGTTGGTTATTAGATATCAAAATTACTTGACGTAAAAATGTGTGAACTATTCTTATACTCCAAGATTGTAAAGTGTTTATTATTGTTTTTAGTACGATTGATTGCACTATAGGTATAACGATTCTTGTCTAGCATATATCGATAACACGAATTTAGCTAGCATAATACTCCATCTTCGAGAGTATATGATTCATGTTATTAACGGATGCGATTATGAGCCGATACAACGATACTTTAAAACTTCAACGATTTCTAAAAATTTATGGCCAGAAAAAAACCTCTAAATTAACTTAAACGGTTAAACCTGAAAAAATCGAATTGGCATTTTCACAAAATCGGTTGAAAGAGAATAAAAGAATGAATTTTATGAATGCATTTAACAATAACACATGCAAGACATGAAAACTATTCTATACAGAAACCAAAGAAAACTGAATCATGTGACATAACAATAAGTAATCTCATCTTAACGACAAATTCTTTAATTTATTCAATAGCACATTAATGGAGTTGGTACTAATTAGTTACTATAAAATACCTAAGAAGTGGTTAATAAATGTGATCGCTTGTGACAAACCAACTGCATATTTACTCAACCTTCACGCACAGAAGGACCTGACTTACAACTCGCGAGTACACACATTGGTGGTTTCCCAAACAGTATATACACATTAAAATAGAAAAAAGCAAGAAATAAATAGAAAAGTTAGTGAAAATTGGTAATAAACTATTCTTGCTAGAAATTAATAAAAAATTGAGATATTCTTATACATTTATCACTTTGTTATTGATTCAATTTATTTTATCACTTAGACTTTAATTAAATAGCTAAGCTATATAGTAAATTTTGGTCTTATATTTACCGAGATTATCTCGACAATAATGATGCTCTAATGATTCAAAACGATATAACCAAAGTAGATTTTCTTACATACCAAAAGAAGAAGAAAAACAAAAACGACTGGTCATACATTTATTACAAGAAGTTCAATATATATAAATTCCAAAAGGAAAATAGACACTACATCGACCAGAAAATAAAAGATAAATAGCAAAACGAGTTTATATATAAATATAACCCCACACTTACTAGAAAATAAGATTCAAACCCTAGTAGCTCACATAAAGATGACTTATCATAATCAAATCATTAAAAAAAAAGTAATATTAATATTAAATCATGTCGTTATTACCGGACACATCAACATTGTTAACGTTGTTGATCTTGTTATTGTCGTTGCCTTCGAGGTTAATGTTGTTGCTAGTGTTCTTATTGGAAAAATGTAGCTTGTTGTTGTGCATCCAAACCTTAAGGACTCTTCTCTTCACTCCAATCTCTTCACAAAATCTCTGAACAACGCAATCTTCTTGCCTTTGTATCTTCCACCCAACCTTCTCAGCAAAACTCAGCATCTTCTCTTTCTGATCCGGCGTGAACTTCGTCCTAAACCTCTTCTTCTGATTGTAAGGTGGGGGTCTAGACGCGGTGGTTACGCCGTCTTGTTCCATGAAGTCACCGGACTCCAAGTTATGCATGTACCGATAGTTAGAAACTCCTATCGGCATGATCATTTGGTGAGGCATGGTTGAGCTTATATTACGGTGGTTGACGATGAGTTTTCGTGGTGGAGGAGGTTGGTGGTAAGAGGAAATGGCGGTGGCGGTTGTTTCACCTTCGACTTCTTTCCTATGGAAATTTCTGTGGCAATTGCAAACTGAGCAAGTGAGAGCTTCAATGGAGCCATCTTCACCACTAGGCATAAACTCTCCACACCCATCAGTGGCATTGCCTCCCATTGCTGCTGCATGGTTCTTGAGACATTCCTTGTACTTTATCATAGGCTTCTTCATGATTGCGTTGTAACCAACATGATGAGGATCTTGATGATGATGATCATTACTGTTGCCATTTCCATTACCATGTAACTGCATTTGTGGTGGTTGAGTAGTAGTAATGTTGTTGTGGTTGTGAGTTGGAGGAGCAGAATCAGAAGCATGATGATCATGATGATGATGGATCATGTGACCATGACCGCCACCACTACCAACAAATGTAGTGCTTAATGGAATGGGTATATCATGATCTTCTTGACTTGCAATTTCCATTTTATTATTAGGTCTTGTACAAAAAGTGTTGCAAACTGTGCTTGATTTGGGGACAAAGAGCTAGCGAAGGAGTAAACAAGACAGTTGGAGAAGAATCATTAGTAACTAAACTAAGACCACAAATGATTATAAACTATCAAAGGTGGATACTTCTTTGAAATAAATCTTAAGGAATTTTCTTGGAAAGTGACCATTTTTTTATAAATAAAACTATTTTTAATGATTTTACTGAAAATAACCCAAAGTTTTAAAAAATCCCAGTTGATTAAAGGACAAAATGGAAGAATATCCCAGAAAGGGAAGGTAAGAACTCTTATTGCAAGCCTGCTCGATAAAAAGCTGGCAAACGCACTTCAAAACAAGTCATCTACTTCAATGCAAGTGAGATTTACGGTGGTCAAAAATTTTAAACAAGAAATTGGTCATAATGGACTGTTCGTTGATTATCAATCTCCGCTCATCCTCAAACTTTGATGAGAAATTAATAGAGAGGAAGAGCAAAGTTAAAAGAGTGGCTATGACAGAAAACAGAATGAAGTTGTTGATGACTGAAGTGAAGAAGAACACATACCCACACAACTGAAAGCAGTAGACTTTGATCTTAATATGCTTCAAAAGGTCAGAACATTGTTAAAGATATAGTCAGCATCAGCAAAGGAAAGATTATATATTTATTAGGGTCTTGTAATGAGAGTCTTTGAAGGAAGAGAGGAGAGAAAGATTTGCATTTGGGTTTGGATGTGAAGGCAATGTGGTAAACTAAGAAGACTTAGGGTATTAATAGTGGAAGCCTCAGGACTAATAAAGCAAAAGAGAGAAAGAGAAAACAAACTATATGTATTGTGCAAATACCAAACTACAAATTTTCTACATTTTTACTCTCTATAATTATGTAGGACGAAGAATAAAAATACCCTAAAACAAATATTGTCCAGAGAAGGGGAGAAACGAAGAAAATTAAAGGTAATGGGTGATTGCTTTGCTTGCACTATCAGACATCAAATTTACACCATTCTTAGAGAGATAAAATGTGTCAGAGACTGGTGGGGAGAGGACTGAAGCAGTGAGACAAGGATAAAGTAATATTAAATCAAATAAAATACCTTTCATGGATTTACAAAGCTGTTTACATTGCTAAACAAAAAGCTGTTTACAAAAGCCAAAAAAAAAGTTTTAAATTAGTAAGCTACATGTTAAACAAAATGTGCTTGTGTAAGTTCTTCCGGGCGACGTCGGTTTTCAAGTCTCTTGATCGTGAGATAAGGAACATCATTCTTGGCAGACGACACAGGAAGGAGTTCGTTGCGCTTCTATCTCTGTGGCTGAGATTAAGCTGATCAGTCAGGCCATGTTCGTTTACGTGTCGCGCGACCTGCGACCTGTAACCTGCGACTAAGATTACGTACGTTTACGTGTCGCGCGACTTGCGACTTGCGACCTGCGACTAAACCTGCGACCTGCGACTAAAACTATGTTCGTTTACGTGTCGCGCGACCTGCGATCTGCGACCTGCGACCAGTCGCGCGATCAAAATTTTCTTAATTTTTAGTCGCTGTTTTTTCGGGCGACTTAATTGGGAACCCGCGACTGGTCGTGCGATCAGTCGCGCGACGTCAAAACGAACAACAACCTGCGACTTGCGACTTGCGACCAATCGCAGGTCGCATGTTACGCGACAACGAAACGAACAACAACCTGCGACCTGCGATCAGTCGCAGGTTGCATGTCGCAGGTCGCAGGTCGCGCGACATGTAAACGAACACGACCTCATCTCTCAAATTTTACCTTTTTAGGTGTGTGTAATGTTTTCCTTATTTTATTTTTTTGCCTCCGAAACATTTTGTCTAGAACTCTTATGTAAGTTCTTTGTTCATTTTATATGATATTAACATTCTAGCAAAAAAAAATGTGCTTGTGCATGTTATATATATATATAAGACAGGTCTGTAGTTACTCGTTTTGTCGGTAAAAAGAGAAAAAAAAAATATACCTGATAGTATCAAAAGATTCAAAACCTTTGTAAGTTATAACTGGTTTTGTCAGTAAACTTCAATCTTCGTTAATTGGACTTTTGAGAGTGGTTTTATTATACATCTGTTGAAATTACACGCTTTATTTACCTATAGTCTGGGACTTATTATCCGAGATCCAGATTCGATCCGAGATCCGCTCCGGATCCGCTCCGAAAATAGGATATCCGGGATTCCCGGATCCGAATCCGGATAGTAAAATCTTGGATCCGTGCAAACCGAATCCGGATCCGGATATCTTAATTTTTAGGTCCGGATATCCGGATCCGGATCCGTATTTTTAAAATACATTAAATTTTTAAATTTTATTAATATTTATATTTGATATATTAATATTTATACATGAATTAATCTTATAATATTATATTTTAGTTTTTACAATATTATAAACATATATAAATATATTTATAAATATTTAATTTATGTATTATATTAAAAAAATAGTATTTTTTGTTAAAAAAATTATTTTTAATTATTTTGGCGGATCCGGATTCGGATATCCGCGGATAATAGAATATCGAGACGGATATCCGAAATCCGGATATCCGGAAACAACGAATCCGGATCCGGATATTAAATCCACGGATCCAATGGATCCGGATCCGGATACCCTAAATTTCCCGGATATCTGGATCCGTCCCAGGGCTAATAATCACATAGGAGTAATATACAATTCATCTTTGGACTATCTTTTTTTACCAGTTTTAAGAACTTGGACTATCTTTTTTTACCAGTTATAAGACTTGGACTCTCGAGTTTGTCATGCCATGCATGTGAATTATATAATTAACCAGAAGTTACTATTAATAATATGGCCCTACAAATATTCGCGTATTTATTGTAAAGTGTATTCTGTATAGTGTCCATAATGATATTAGGTAAATAGGAAGTATTTATCAAAAACATGTTTTAATCAATATCGAAAGCTAATCGTTCGTTTGCCTGAAAATAGGAAGTCGTGGTAACATGGATAATCTTGCTTAACATGTCAGACATACTGCTTAGCAGTAGTAATGGCTAGAGCCACATCAGTTTGAAATTGCAGTCGTGTAATGAGCCAATATTTTAGATTATTAATGTTAAGAATCACATTGTTCTTCATCTATCCTTAATACCCTATATATATGTTCCTTATTCTTTAGTACATTGATCACATACTTTGAGATGCGTTATCTTTTATTTAATATTTTGGTTTTTGTTTTGTTTTCTTATAATAAATTTTGTAAATCGTTATTCGAGTTTTCTCAAATTTTATTTGTATATTTCGGATACCTGGTATTTAAAGTTTCAAACTCTTACTTTCACATAGGCTTTTGACTTGACAATAAATCGGTCCGGAGTATATAGGCTAAACCAAAACTTGGGATAATTTAGAGCATTTATAAATAGGTTAATAAATTCGTTTTGATTTTTTTTTTGAACAACAATATTCGTTTTGATATAGTTATTCTTTTTGACCAAAAAAAGAAAGAAAGATATAGTTATTCTTTTCCATATTTTATGTACTTTAAGTAACAAAATAAAAGGGTCCACATGAATAAATGACGTTATCTCGATGGTCCAAAGTTGTTCACAATTATCAAGATGTTCGTATTTACTCGTTCCCTTTTTATATGACGACAAACTTTTTTTTTTCTGATAACTATCTCGAAATTTTTTTAAATCTAAAAAATAATCACTATAAAAACCGTAAGATCCGTATTTTCTTATCACTTAAAGGATTAATGGCCAATAGGAATCGAACCGATGACGATACTCACAGCTGTAAATCTTTTACTACTAAGCTAAGGCCATTTTATTATATTTTTCGACATTTTAGTATTTGTATCTCTAAATTTATATTTATCAATATTATTAAAAATAAATAAAAATAAGATTCTAGATTGGAGCATATTTTAGAGCTACACAAAATTCTTTCTTAAAAAGACGGTTAAATTTCGTAAACCCTAAACTCTATACTGATATATTTGTACTCTATATTACATTTGTATCTAAAATGTCTATTTATACCTCATTAGTCGTCTTGATTAATTCGTATATGAAACTGTATTAATTAGCTGGTTCTGTAAATAAATTAACAAAAAGTAGAATCCAAAGCCTTTTGTAGGTTTTCTTTTGGGGGCTAAACTATACAATCATAATCTTAACATTCATACAAAAAAACTATAAAATCATAATACTTTTGTAGTCTTGTAGTGTTAATATTAATAAAAAATCTTTAAATCTCTTTGAAGTGACAAGCGTGCAAAGGCAGCCGGTTGATTTCTTTTTTAGATGGAAACATCAATTTTTGGCCAGCCAAAGGTTGTACCCTTAAAAACAATAATAACTTCTTTTAATATGCCAACTTTCTTTTGACAATCTTTATCAAAAAAAAATAAAACAAAAATTTATATGATCTTATGTATAATCACGATTTCAATCATTTGATTTTTTTTTTTGACTAAGGGAATTCATATTAATCATTTTTATGTTAGCTAATCAAAATAAAGATCCAAGACACAATCACACTGGCAAATAATATAATGATGAGTTCATTTTAGAGTTGGTTAGAATAAACTATGATAAACGACATCATTTGCTATTTTATTAGATTAAAAAGGTATTGATTATACCTCGTAATTTATGATTGTTAGATTTCATAATCTCATGCATTAGTTATCTCGTGGTTACGGGAGTTATCATATTTGCTACGGTTTGCACTTTGCATATGAAACCAGTATAAAAACAAAAGTTCAACATTGTATTGTACGTACTTATTACATGTTCTTTATTTGTAATACAATCTCTTTATTTTTCTTATACTAGGGGCATTGCTCCCGCGTAAGCGCGGAATTGTGGACAAAGTTCTTGTTTTATCTCAATATTTGTTAAGGTTATTGTAGCTGTGAATTTTGCGCTTTGGGTTGATCATTGTTTTTCAAGTTTTTTTATTGTTATTAGGGTTCTCCACTCATGAAAGACTAAACTGTGTTAGTAATGTGATTGATATAGTTCGTAGTGTTGATTGCTATGTCACTGAGACTTATTGTTTGTTTGTCTTTTTAATTTGTTACTTGTACTGTTGAGATTACATAAATCATATTAAAGTTGTTGAGAGTACCTTTTGTTTCTGAATATTTTTTCCTCCAGTTTAGTTGTGTAAGTTGTGTGTATTAAGTAATAATTTTTTTTTATTCTTATTATGTTTGTTATATGTTTTTTATTTATTTTTAAACTTGTCGCTTTTATCAAACATTTAAAACAAATACATGAAGACTTGTAGAAATAACTATAAAATGAGTGACATATAGTATTTGGGCATTAATGAGTTTTAAACGAATATATGTATTTCTCATAAGAAGACAATATCATTGGCCTGTTGACATTGATCATGTAAGCTATTTTCATAAGACAAGAGGAGTGAGCAGGTGGAGATGTTGTTGCCGTCTTTGTGTCTGTTGGGATTGTCTCTTGTATCTCTTGGTGTGGCTGTGTTTGTTTCTCTTTTATTTAATGGGTAATATATAAACAAAAATCAAGAGTTTGTAACTTACTCTGCTTTTTTGTTTAGCTAATTTCACTGATCTTGGTTGTCGTTTTCGTCTTCTTCGTAAGCATCTGCGAAAGTAAGTTTGTAAATTGTTAAATAGATGGTCGTCTAGTTTGTATTTGTTTAGCTGGCTCAATGTATGTGTCGTTGAGTTTTAGTTGAGTTGATTGGCTTGGGAGATTTATTTTGAAGTTTATTTGTAAGATTAGACAAAAAGAGAGGTGATCATTAATAATTCGTCTTTTTTGGGATTCTACTTTTTGGTGTTTTGATTGTTTGGTTATTGTTGTTTATTTTAAGCTGTAAAATAAATATTTGTGTAAATTAGATTGATAAGTAAGAGAGATAAATAGACGACCACAAATCTTGGGTAGAAAATATTTTTGATTATTGATGTTAGCACAATATAAACAATAATATAAAGAGAATTATGTGTTGATTGTTTCTTACGGATCAATGAGGAGACAGATAACGACTCGAGTTGTTTCTTTGGTGAGATCAGAGCCCTGGACATAACGGATTTGTCCAACCAAATCTGCGAGTTTAAATATCAGTTATGATATAAAAACATAATGTAAACCCAGATGCAATATGATAATATACATGAGAGTTGTATGTTTGTGTTCGCAATCACTTGGACATTGTCGAACGGTCTAATCTTGACTGGAGATTGATCTCAGGAGCACCTGTGATGACTGCATCAATAATGGTTAGTGAAATGAAACAAATGAGGAATGTATGATCAGTTATCTTGTACATGCTTGAGCACCTAGCAACCTCAAAACAATCGACTTTCACAATAGAATATGCTTTCAAAGATGGCATGTAATGATTAGCCCGTCCGACGGGAGTAAACCAATGAATCACGGAATCCACAAATAATATTATTCAACAAAGAATCAGGAAATAAATTAAAACAATTATGTTAAATAAGTGTGATAGATCGAAGATTAACTTACCTTTTCATCAAGGAAGAGAACCGTGATTCCCACAAACTTCATATATTTCTTGAAGTTCAGGAAATCCCAGAAGTGGAGGAAGCCATATGCTATGCTCTGACTACTATGACCAAGACGGAGAGACTCGAAGGTTGA
>NC_027752.1:6575156-6578832 GCF_000695525.1 Brassica oleracea var. oleracea
GATGAGAATCATATATATAGGGTTTACAGAGGGGCTACAAATCAGAAACATTTATGATCAAGCGATTTAAGATGAGGACATGAAGAGTTCACCGGTGAAAAAAATAGATTACGAACAGACACACAGCGCAACTCTGTAACTCAGACTTGTTTGAGACAATGATGAAAGGAACCTAAACTCATGTTAATCGACAACAGTTTACAATATGGAAAAACTATAATTGTTGCAAACTTGAGTTTTTTTCTTCATATAACGTGATGAATCCCATTTAAAAATGAAACCCATAACACATTTGTAGGCCCGACCCTCAGAGGAAACCGAAGAAATAAGAGCTTCCGACCTTCGTAAATATATATTAGGTTCGACTATCAATGTACAAAGTATCATTTAGCTTAATAGTATAAATGTTGATGTTTATATCTCAATAACCCGAATTCGAGCCATGAACTTGACATTTTTTTATATTTTTTAAAAGTGGGGTCCACAAAACGCCGACGTGGCGCGCTGAGAAGTAAAAACTCAACTATTATAATATAGATTCCTTGATCATAATGCATCAATTTTTGTAAGTTCCATCATTATATGTATACAGCAACAAGCATTTAACTTGAAAGCAACAATAAATGATTCTTAAATTTCAATTTTTACTCATACTCTTCCTCAGTTTTTGCATGTGTACTGTCTTTGCTTTTCTCACACACCATTTCGATTTATCTCAAAATTTGAAAGCACATGTTTGATCCATTTTTACGGGGGTTTACGATACTTCGTAAGTTCGTATAATTACATCACTTTAATTTTTGTAAGATCTTTATTTTCTTTGTGTGTACTTTTTCTTTTACTAATTCCGTTTGGCATGAGATTCAAAAGCCCCACACTACGTAATCCGAAAAAGCAAAATAATGTTCAGTAAATTTTTCATTTCATTCTATCGAGTTGTTCGACTGCCAATCATAGGCTATGTGAACTTTGAATTTCCAAACTATAATTTATCAGGTCGGAGCTAGAAGTAATTTCTATCGCGAAAAAAATTACAAAAAATTAGCCAACACTAAAAATTTGAAGTATTAAAATAGACACAATTAAAAACTAAAAACTACACTAAAAGATTACAAATTAGCGAACAAAGCAAACGCACGAGTCCTGGGTTTTCTAACACTATTATGGGTTTTACGTGCAATCAGTTTACTGACATCTGATTTCTCCTCCAAGATGCATTATTATTATATGTTTGATTCAATTTTTCTGTTTGTAGGTGAAATGGACGTAACGTGTAAAGGATAAAGTTATTGAATAAAGGATAAAGTTAAGACATTATAATAATTGGAAATAGTTATATAATATTCTGACTATACTGCGATGACATATCCATCACGCACCTTACTTGGAATCACTAACTCCAAAATGTGATAACATTGCTAAATATAGGACAGGGCAAAAAACCCGGATCCGAAGAATCGAATCGAACCGAACCCCGAAAAAATAGTACCAAATCCGAATCGAAATTGATTAAATATCCGAATGGATTGAAAATTTTGGTATCTAAAGAACCGAAACCGAACCCGACCCGAACCGAAGTATCTCGGGTACCCGAATGTAACCGAAATATATTTATATACCTAAATATATTACTTATTTTTAGATTTAATATATATTAAAACATCCAAAATATATAAGATACTTTAAGTTATCTAAAATACTTGAAAATATACATAAATAGTCAAAATTAAATGTCTAAAATAACTAAAATATATTCAAAACACCAAAATACTTGAAATATCTATTGATTTTATATCCAAATATTCAAATTAAACCAATTTATGTGTTAATAAATTTTAAACATATAATAATATTAAAATTTTAAAAATAATTTAAATAGGCTATCCGAACCTGAACTGAACCTGCAAAGATCCGATCCGAACCGAAATTTAGAAATATCCAAATGAAGCTAAAATCTTTAAACCCGAATAGATCCAAACCGAACCCGAATGCCCACCCAAGCTAAACATACTTAGCCTTTTGTTTTACGTGCAGGCCCATTTTGAAAACTAAACAGGCCTAGATTTTCTACTACTACTGCTACACTAGTACTAAACTAAAGTATGCATAAACCTGAATGCCTACCATCTCCAACACGACGCAGTTTTATCTGAGTGTCTACTAACAACAAGTCACAATTGCAAATATAATCCCACAATACAAAGCAACATTCAACGTCAGGTTAGAAGCAAAGCATAACTTGTGGGAGAGACAAAGAACGTTTAATCCCAACAAAATTTAAAGTTCAACAGAGAAATTAAATTGTTGTGCGCAACAACACAGCCAACATTATTAAGACAAGCCAAGAAAGCCAGTAAACAGAGTAGAAGCCTTGCCTTCATCTTGTGCCACTGTTTGGAGCATCTGCAATAAGACAAGAACTTTGTAGTGCAAGAGATGTAATACAAACTACACACTCTACAACAACAGACGCATTGGCTATAATGGAT
Source organism: Brassica oleracea var. oleracea (assembly GCF_000695525.1). Taxonomy (NCBI): domain Eukaryota; kingdom Viridiplantae; phylum Streptophyta; class Magnoliopsida; order Brassicales; family Brassicaceae; genus Brassica; species Brassica oleracea. The sequence goes on from NC_027752.1 coordinate 6,577,646, forward strand.
ATAGCATATAACATAACGTCGACTAGTATTTACCATTTAGACAGCAAGTGCATCTATGCTCTTGCCAGCAAAATTAAAACTTGGAAATGTTTAGTTAATACTCAAACCATTAATCCAATGTTTTCTTCCAAATTTTCATTTACCTTTGCTTAAACAAGGAAACACAAAGACGTGTACATTCTGTAGAAATAATCCTAAAAACAAAACGAGTTCATGCTTGTCAACAAATATAATCAGATAAATCAGGCTACTCTGATTATTTTCGAACAAGCGGATAAAAATTACAAAAGTCAGCATTTTTTTTTTTTTTTTTTTTTTACAAAAGTCAGCATTGAAGATGAATCAATCGAAAAATAAATTACCTGATCGAAGAAGATCGATGCTATTCAGTGAGACGGAGCAGGCTGTTTCTGATTGTGGTGAGATGATGATTTGGAAGGAGCCAAAGCTTTGCTGTAGATCTGCTCACCAACGAGGTACAAGCAGAAGGCCGCGACGCCGATGCCAAGACCGGGAAGAGCGTGTCTCATTTGGTTCGAAAGCATCGGATGCTTCCTCCACTCATCTCTTCGCCGGAAAAACTCGCCGGTTGTACCTAGAGGCTTCGCCATTTTCTCCGGTGTTCGATTGGAATCTCTCCTGCGACCGTACGTTCTCCTTGCAACTACTACTCTCTTTTTGACAAATCATGGGCTTCCTTTAATATTTGGGTCTTGTTCTTGGCCCATTAACAGGCTTTATAGAAAAGTAGTCACTATTGGGCTTTGTTTTATTTAGTACCTTAGACCACCATTATCGGGGTCTCTTAAAACCGTCTTTTAGTTTAATTAGGATTTTAAAAAAATGAAAAATAGCAATATGTTATGAAATAACTTATAATTTATAGTATCGAGAAATTTAAATAAGAGTAGAATTTAATACCCGTAAGAAGCAAATAACACTAATATGAGGGAGAGAGTTTATTATAAGGAAGAAGAAGAAGATGTAATGGTTCTTTGATTATAAACTCTTGTTCTTGTTTTATGGTGTACAAAAGAGTGAGATGAGTGATGGTATTTATAGTGAACAACAATACATAAAATAACAAAGATAGTGCTTAATTTGGTAAATGAGTGGGTGATCATAGTGTTTGATGAGTAGATGATCATAGTGCTTGAGTTGGTAAAGAAGTGGATGATCATAGTGCT
>NC_027752.1:6582178-6602411 GCF_000695525.1 Brassica oleracea var. oleracea
TATCGAGAAATTTAAATAAGAGTAGAATTTAATACCCGTAGGAAGCAAATAACACTAGTATAAGGGAGAGAGTTTATTATAAGGAAGAAGAAGAAGATGTAATGGTTCTTTGATTATAAACTCTTGTTCTTGTTTATGGTGTACAAAAGAGTGAGATGAGTGATGGTATTTATAGTGAACAACAATACATAAAATAACAAAGATAGTGCTTAATTTGGTAAATGAGTGGGTGATCATAGTGTTTGATGAGTAGATGATCATAGTGCTTGAGTTGGTAAAGAAGTGGATGATCATAGTGCTCGAGTTTGGTGAAGAAGTGGATGATCATTTCAATGCTTAATTTATAACACAATAAACATAAAAGAAATCTCTTATTTAGGGAACAGAAGAGACATATCTTCTCCCTCTTTGGATCAACGCGTTTCTCACAGCGGAAAGGAGCCGGTAGTCCCAAAGGCACATTCCGTTGATGTTTCTTCTTCTTCATATACGAAACTCTCTCTCTCTCTCTCTCTCTCTCTCCCCTCTCAGTCGTAGCAACCAAAATCTCTATTTTCATCGCAATTCCTCTTGGGTTTTTGCATACAATCTGAGAATTCATGTGAAACAGTAGTGGGCGATGGAAGTGTCTCTTCTCGATTCGAGGAGATCTGAAGTGATTTGGTTTCATCTGGAGCTCTACAGATAGTAGGTATCATTAAATTCATCTGAATTTCAAAACTTGAGAATTTCTAAATTGATGATCTTTTTACTAGTTTTAGCAGCAATGAAGCGGGTTAGAGACGATGTCTACTCCTCTGGGTCTCAATTCAAACGACATTTACCCTCTTCATGAGGCGAATCGTGAGTTCCCACCTTGTAAAAACCCAATTCGATTGTACCAATTTTAAGATTTCTAGGTTTAGTTGGTGATCAAAAGAGCTTGCTTTGGTGCAGATATGCGCAATCTCAAGTACCTCGAAGTGTTGCTGATGGGGGAGTAAACTCTCATAAGTTGACAACCGATGATGCTTTATCTTACTTGAAAGATGTTTCAAGATCAAGGGGACAAGTATGATATGTTTTTGGAGGTTATGAAAGACTTTAAGGCACAAAGGTAACCCTTGAAGCACATGTCACTTGGTTAATGACAAACACATCTTGATGAGACCAAAGAAACTTTCTTAATATTCATATTTTTTTGACAAACATGGAGTAGATAGGTGTTGTTTCATGGTAGAGTGCAATGTAGGTTGTTGTGTCTAGTATAGAAGAATATAAAACTGCCAAGAAAAACAAAAAAAAAAAAGCAACCTTTTCCCCCTAGTTGCAGTGAATCTTATAGAAGAGGATTTACAGAAGTTAGCTTAGGAGGCAAATGCAGTCAAGAACATTGTTGACATCTTGAAGACAGGTAGGGAAGTCAATCCTAAACGTCTTCAGGGTTTGTTTTTGTCTTTAGCTGAGTTGTGTTCGAAGCTTGGGGATTGCAGGCTTCTTGTCATTGGAGGTTCGTTTTACACATTGCCATTTTTTAATTGGTTAATCAGTTTTCTTATACTGTAATGAATCTGTTTTGTGTTTGTTACCTTCTACTAGGTGTTGGATCTGCTGGTTAATGCGCTTACACACAATAACGCTGATGTTAGAACTGCAGCGTGCATTTGCTTTAGAAACGCTCATGTTATGCTTCCTTTGGTTCAGTTATTGCATGATCCATCTTCCTCTGTCCAGGTACCGCTCTAAATTAAATTATCTTTAAATGCAAATGGCAGAACCGATTTGAATGTATATATCATTGACCAGGTTGCAGTTCTTGGTGCTCTGAGCAATGTAGTATTGGATTTTTCATCGCCTGACTCAACATTCATTAAAAATTTATGTTTAAAATGTTACTATGTTTGATTTAATAGATAAATTTATTTTTAATAAAACAATGTTTAATAATTTTTTTTTAATAAAACAATGTTTATCTTTTACTATGTTTTATTTAATAAATAAATTTTATTTTTAATAAAACAATGTTTAATAAAATGTTTTTAAGAACCTCTAAATAAGAGACTCCCATTGAAGCACAAAAATAATGGTGTCTTTTAACTAGGTCTCTTAAGTAACATTTAATACTTAAAAATCATTAAGAGACCCAAAGTGGGTCTTTGGGTTAATGATGCTCTTATTTTAGATACTTTTTTGTGTAAACTATGTGAACAGATACCTTAACATCATATTCTGTTAGAGGATGGCCGTCGGTCCATTCGCGAGTTGAGTATAAAGAAAGAAGCCCCAGAAAGACCCATTTCAAAAATGACATCCACGGCGACACGCAACGAACAGGAGCCTACGACGCGTAGGCTGCATCGACCGCCGATCATAGACAGGAAACCTACGCAAGCAATAGGGTGTCGATGAGCGCCACACCAACTCCCTGACATATAACCACTACGAAGCGGAAAAGGTGAATCAAAACGAATATAAATAGGAGAGAGCATTCAATGAATATGGGGGCAGCGAAATAGAGAGAGAACGGTTAGAGAGATAAAGTAGAAAGAATTATTTCCTAGACTCGTCTTCAAGACAACGTGTTCTTCTTTGTATTTTTATCTTCGGCTTTTGCTAAACACTTCAATAAACGAAACCTTTGGCCCCTTCTTAATCTCACTCAATATTTGTTTAGTCTTCTAATCCCCTGCTACCGGATTTAGGATTCAATATTGGCGCCCACCGGACTCGAACCCACGACCACAAGGTTACATTTGTGAACGTGTGTTCGTTTTGATGAATACTTTGTTCGAAATGAAGGGACAGTCAAAGATAATAATAACTGAAGAAATGTTATTTAATTATTTATATGATAAAGTTCCAAATTGCATTCATGAATATAAGATAAGGTACACTGATAACTGATAATAATATTTTCTGAACTTTCCAGCTTATGTTTCTGGTTCAGGGGACAATAGCATAGTGATGTCATCGAAGAAACTGTTTTCAGGCATAAACATGGTGTTCTTGCTGTTAGAGGATGGGCTTGGAGGAGGAGGATCTAGTGTAGGATCCGATGGGATTGGTGGGATTTCACCAGTTTTGTCTTCGAACTGTTCGGCCATTGTTTGGACGGCTATTAAACAAAGAAGCAATAGAGCAATCTTCATTGTTATCTCAGAGAACTTCATGTTGTTGTTGTGTTTGTTTCTTAAAATGGTGATGAGCTTAGCAGAGACCTTGTATTGTATATGTAAGCCAATGATTGTTTTGTTTTGATCAGTTGATGCCAGTATAAATGCCAGTACACGGGAGACAAAAATGTGATTATTTCTCTACATATTAAGAAAGGAAATACAAAAGATGAATATACTAAATTTAGTCAATTGAAATGATTATTTTCATTTTTTTTCTCCTTTGTTAATTAATAATACATTATTGAATCTATAATTGGAACTAATCGTGTTACAAAAGAAAGAAAGTTAAACTTAATTAGATGTATTCAATGTTTTAAAATCTTACTACAAAATTTCCTTTTTCAATACAAAGTTCCTTTTAAAATTACATATCTTATATTTTTAATAATGCATTATTGAATCTATAATAAGCAATGTATCTATAATTAATAATACATTATTGAAACTAATCGTGTTACAAAAGAAAGAAAGTTAAACTTAATTAAATGGTTTCAATGTTTTAAAATCTTACTACAAAATTTCCTTTTTCAATACAAAGTTCCTTTTAAAATTACATATCTTATAATTTTTTTTTATTTGCTATCAAATTCAATTTTAGCATTGAGTTACTATAATTGTTCTATTATTTATTCAATGTTTTAAAATCTTACTACAAGTTTCCTTTTTCAATACAAAGTTCCTTTTAAAATTACATATCTTATAATTTTTTTTTATTTGCTATCAAATTCAATTTTAGCATTGAGTTACTATAATTGTTCTATTATTTTCATAAAAATTAATTATAATACAGTTAAAATAAAACGAATTATTAAACCACGGTGATTTTTGTGAAGAGGTGAGATTTCTTGGGTCTTGAATATTTTCATCTTCCATACGGCAACCTTTCTCACTTCCTTGTCTTAGCACATCCACTGAACAACAAGAATCTTCTCTTCCGACTTCTTCGTGATCGTACAGAGGTCCCTTTGATCTATAATCAAATATTCAAAAAACGTCAAGCAAACAGAAAAAAAAGAAGATTGTTTCGTTTTATTTCACCACTAAAGTAACATGTTCTCGATGAGCTCACCTTGGTTATTCTTGGAGACTTCTGTGTTTTCCAACAGAAAAGCAAACTGCAAACTCCTCTTCCTGATACAGATTCATATCCTCTACACAAACCAATCAAAACAAATGTTTGTTATGAAAATTAGGTTCACTTTATTCATATATACTGAACCAAGATCACTTACAGATTGTCTTTGTTGTTTGTGAAGTTACTATCGTGGAGTATACTCGGTGAAACAGGACAATGCTCCATTCTTTTACAGGTCTGATTCTCCTGAACCTCATCCATTTTGCAAATCTTCAAAACTTCATTGTTTAGTCCAGAAGAAACTGCAGAACCAATGTTTGGTTGGTGATGATGATAACTGGTGTCTTCCTGAGGCGAAACTTGATTCCTCTCGGGTTTTAACAGTCCTTGTGAGCCAGGAGTCTTCTGCAGCCGTTCAGTTTCTAATCTCTGTTCTTGGATGATCGTTTCAATCCTTTTCATTGGAACCTCATGCCCACTTTCAGTATCTGAACTATCTGCCACTGCTGTTTGTCTTGTCTGCTTGGAGCTGAGTAACTCAGTTTCAGACAAGAGGATCATCCTCACCTCTACGTTTCTCCTTAGCACAGTCTCAATTGAGTTTGTGATACTTCTTACGAACCCTTCAGCTCTCAGTTTGATCTCTCTGTCTCCAAATGCAATATAAGCAACTAGAGTACCTGCAAACATGATCATATCAGTATATTATAAACTGATTGGCATTATCTTATTAAGAGCAGTTTTTAGGCTTTACCTTTAACTTCACTGATAGATAATAGCTTCCCATGAGAATATAGCAGCTGCTTCAATGTCTTTGAATGACATCTATCTACACACTTCATCCATATATCATTTAGTTTCTCTGAAATAGATGCGTCATTCTCTAAAACTTCGCTGGATGAGGAGAAAGATGTCACTTCATGAACGGTAGTTTCGCCTTTTCTTATGGAAGTCGGGGATGCTGAGTTATTACATTGAAGGCTTGATCTTTGTTTGTAAGCAATAACTTCTCTTGAAATGCTTGAGGGGTGTTCTTCAGTTGCTATAGAGCTTTGCCTTCTACTGCTACTGCTGTGCGTGCTTCCGGGAGATGGCATCAAACCAAGCTGCAGCAAGGTAGCTATGAACCATGTTGAACGATCGGTAGTTACTCGAAGCTGCTTCTCAGCCTCTGAAAGAATCTTCAAAGCATGCTTTAGCCTCTCCATTTCCGGTTCACTCACTATAAAAAGAGAGAACAAGATTGGCCCAAAGCATCAATAAGCTAAAACCAATGTTCTAACATTATTAAATAATTTAATAAATTTAGACTAATTTAGATTGATTTAAACCAATTTGAGCCGTATAAATCAGATTTTTTTTTTAAATTTTTTTTTGGCTAGGACCGATTTGCCGGCCTGGGCGTCGTCTATACCAATTTTTAGAGCCATGGCTAAAAACATTGTATAAAACCATTCTTTGTGCAGTTTCATTCAAGATTTATTAGAACTAACGAATTTGAAACTCAAGAAAGCTCACAGTTCCGTCCATCAAGGAAGGCGTCGCTGTATTTTTCATCCAAGGCCTTGTATGCTCCAGCAATGATATCCATGATAAGGCTAGCCAGTTGAGACATCATGAGAATTGGGTCAGCTCCCAAGTCCAGTAACTCTCTAGCTTTCTTCACCGTCTCTGCCGTGTCAGAAGCTAACGCTAACTCCAAGAGTTCAAGCAAGTTCTCATCAGAAACAACACCCACCTGGACAAATACCCAGCACTCAATTCACATTACCCAATTGGTCTATCACTACCAAATGCAAAACAAACACCAAAACTTACTAGCTCATTCACAAGATCAACGGTGATTCTCTTCCCCATCAAACTCAGCTGATCCAACATGGTTTCAGCATCTCTAAGCGAACCATCAGCATTCAAAGCAATCAGGCTCAACGCCTGAGATTCCACATCAAGATTTTCGTCTGAAGCAATCTTCCTTAGTCTCACAACAATGTCACCATCCTTGAGTTTGTTGAAGAGTAGCTTCTGGCACCTTGACTGAATCGTCCGAGGAACGTTCCCAAGTTCAGTAGTTACACATATGAAGACGACTCTCTGAAGAGGCTTCTCAAGAAACTTGAGCAACAACAGCCAAGTCTTAGACGGCAGCAAGTGACACTCATCTATCACAAAAACCTTGTACCTTGGTGAACTCTGTGGAGGAGCCAAACTCATCAGGTTTTTCAAAACGTAACTAACTCTCTCACCTCCATTCTCCTTAGACGCATCAAGCTCCAACAAATCCTTACTCTTCCCTGACATGAACTCACTGCACTCTTTGCAGTACCCACAAGGCTTCATCTCTTCATTCGCCAACGCATCACAGTTCAAAGCCGCCGAGAAGATCCTCGCAGTAGATGTCTTCCCAGTTCCTCTAGGACCTTGGAAGAGATAAACACCAGCAACTCTACCCTTCTTCAAAGCGTTCATTAAGGACTGAACAACTACACTCTGACCAACGAGTTCATCAAAGAACATTGGTTTGTACTTTATACTCAAACTCTGCGTATTTTCCGGTGAACTTCCTTCTTCTTCACCATGACTCTTACAACTAGTAGACCATCTTCTCCCATCTAACCTACTCTGAGACTCTAAATCAAGCTCTCCAAAATCATCATCACTCCCTAAAGATGAACGTCCTCCTCTAGTACTATCACCACGGTATTTAAGCAAAGGTACAACACTCAGCTTCTTATTACATCTCCCAGAAGAATGTCTATGCATATATTGACGACTCCCACCACATAAGATGGTGCTTCCTTTCCTTCTAAGAGTATCCGAAAACGAAGGTGAACAGCAGCTCCTACATCCACCTCTATGTTTCAGATTCCTTTTGTGGGTTCTGTAAAAAGGAATCCCACAGCCTTGCTGTCTCCCTGTAACATCCAAGTTATTATCATCATCAAAAGATTCCACAGTGCTGGGGCTACGGATAGCGTACAGGTTGTTGTATGAGCTGGTGGACAATGCAGGTGTGCTGTTACAAGTATAAGAAGAAGAATCTCTCTTGCTTGTAGCTCTCAGGAACTTATAAGAAGAAGAGCGTGACCAGTTTTTGTGCTTAAGCTTCAGCATTTGGGTGAGCTTGCCAAGACTCTCTGAATTGCTGAAATCCTCTGTTTCTTCACCTGATGTTGCTTCTTTGGGTTGATGATGATGATGAGGATATCGAGACAAGAACCTACGCTTCTTCTTGGTAAAACGATTCTTGTCTCTGCACCTGAACATCGTCGAATCTCCACCGTTCCTAGCATCACTCGCATCATCATCATCATCATTGTCGCTAGAAGTTTTCTGAGACTTCCAGTTATACAAGAAGACCTTCTTCTCCTTCTCCTTGCCTCGACTACTCTCAACTCGAAACTGTGAATCCAACTGATTGAGAAGCTCGGCGTCCTTGTTGCTCGGCGGTTCCACTGGGACGGATCTGGAGGAAGTGAGAGGGGATTTCCAGGAAGAGGAGGTTCCGGGATCGCGTAGACACTTGGAGACTTTCCTGATTTGAGTCAGCTCTTTCTTGAGATGCAATTTGCTCGGATCCGATATCTTTAAACTCGACATCCTTCAGAGCTAACTCTTCAGACTTGTTCAAGTTTGAAATGAAGTAGAAGATGAAGAATCTCTGTTAAGAGACTACTGAGGTCTGTCTGTTGAGAGCGATGATGGATGAAGAAAGCGATTGGTGAGAAATTCAAAAAAATAAAAATCACTGGTGGTGATATGATTTTAATTGTTTAAAATAAAATAAAAATAATAAATGAAAATAGCAAAGGACACGAAAAGAAATGTGAAAAAGTGAAAGTTGGGTCGGAAGGAGCGGTGACGCTCGGGATTCCTCCTTTACTGGGGGGCTCTCTCTCTTCTTGTCAGATCCAATTCACACTCCTCACGTTTCTTCTCTGTCTTCTTTGACCCTTTTTACGAAAATCCATTTCTGGTGTTTTTTTTTTTTTTCTGGTTACATATCAGGCCAACGCAAGTACATGCTGATCAGCAAAATAAATTTATCTAAAACTATTTTAGATTACTGTAGTAATATGTTACAGATTCCTGACATTAACATGTCTATTAAGTATTAACCTAAGACCATTTTTTTTAATTTTAATCATAATACTATATGTTGTGAATTGTGATTATACGAAACATATCTTATATCCGCCTTGTCGTCTAATGTTTTAATCAATATACTCAATTCGGTGACAAATACCTTCACCTTTAAATCTATCATGTCTTTTTTTTTTCGAATATTTATTAAATTTATTCAAACAAACTAACTTTTGTACGTCAAATGTATCTGTTTAGATCTTACTGACTTTAAGGATAAAAACAGAAGATCATGTGTCGAACAACAGAGCCTAAGCCATTGAGGCAAACCAACGCTGCAGCAGAGCTTCATAATTCATGTGACCTGTAGCTGAAACCGTGAGTCACCAGTTACGAATCTGTCTGTCGATCATCTTAACCAAAGAGGCGGGGTTCATAGGCGTTGCGCCACGACATCAATCATTTCTCTCCCTCCATATATAATGAACCGATACCTGCAGCGTGTACCGCAGCAAGAACCTTGTTTTAGAATCCAGTGTCGTGTCCATTGTCAGTTGGAGAAGAACACCCCAAGCTGTAGAGAAACGGGAACGTAGGAGCCCTTTCGTTAAGAGGGACCACACTTCCGCAGAGAACATACATTCGAAAAAAATGTGGTCGCGGGTCTCAGTCACTTGATGCAGAAGATACACGAAGCGTTGATACCACTGTTCCAAGCAGCCATACGATCACCGGTGGTTAATCTGTTGTGAATAGCTAACCAGGTGCAAAATGCATATTTTGGGGTTGCATATTGAAACCAAATCCCCGAGTGCCATTGGACCAGAGGATGTACTTTTCGAATCAGATTCCAAGTTCTTTTGGTACTGGACTGTGACCGATAGTTGTCTTCACTCTGTTTCCATAAGGAGACATCTGCTCTTTATGTTATTTGGTTCCTTTGGTTCTCCAAAGCCGACTCAAACAAGTTGTAGACATCCACCCGGTGGCTACGTTTGCGTCGTGCTACACCAGATGCTACTGAAGCCGTAGCTGAAATGCCCATCTCGATACAGTCTTTTCTGTGTAACTGTGTTATCCTTTGGTCCGTTTTGACAATGTTGAACAAAAAGGACTAAAACACCACATGCCTATTTTTATAGCCATTGTTTTTCTTTTACTCATTCAGCTAATCTTGTTAAAATAATTGGAGTAAATGTTATCTCATGTGCCAACCCATCAGATGGACACCATGAAACGCCAAATACGTACGTAACAAATTGTTACACCCCTTAATTATATGGTCCTGCAACCACAAAAGACTATACAATGATCACATATATTCATTGAATTTACCTAACAATTCGGAATATGAAGTTTTAATTCTCAAACATATATACGTATAAAGCTAAAGTGATCCTCTTCTTATATACATACCTGAATAAAATGTCGATATTTAAAAATTGGACTTATCTTTATCATATACTAGTGTTCCATACTCACTTTTAGTGCTATTCATGCGAAAATGTAAACTAATATTAAAAATGCATGCTAACAGTTTATTTTTTAGATAGACAAGAGTTATTTTACAAGAGAAATTAATTTGTTTTTTTTCATATGGGCACGTTAATATATACTCACTCACAAAGATGTATGTTCTTTCAATTTCACGCATATGACCAAGCTCTTGGCTGCTTATACTTTGTGTTCTTTGAATAATGCATTATAACCATTCATATAAGCGATAAACAAATTAACGGCGAAATGCACATGCCGCTGTTTTGTCTGTTTTCGAAGTGGTTTTCCATGGCCACTCAAACTAATTTGTTATTCTAAATTAATTAGTAAATCATGGAAGAAATGAACAACTAGCAAACGTTGTCTCTATGTTGATAACATGTTAGAAAAAACCTAAGTCAATACCCAAGGGAGAATCAAGACAAGCGACTTGATTAATCTGGTCGGCCTAGACTGTCCTTTCTGAACATGCATGCATTTTTTTTTGGTAGAAAATTGGGAGAAAGAACTCCCAATATTTATTCAAAAGCAAACTTCATACTGCAAACGAGTTTGTCGTGGCTTTAGAGGTCCATTGACATCCTCTCGCAATAAGCTAACAACATCTGACGGCGCAGCGTCTAATTTATGAAAACCAAACGAAAGAGAGAAAGCAAGGTTAGCTAAACCATCAGCTAAGTGGTTTGCTTCCCTATACACATGAACTATTCGGACCAACTAGTCCATTGTTAAGAAGCCATGGCACAAACGTACCAGGAAAGATAGCGGGTGAGTGTCCCCAATCCCTTTTGTGAGAAACTCCACCACCATTATAGAATCAGCTTCCAACTCCAGCCTACTAATACCTTTTTCCCAAGCGATCACAAGCCCATAGTATACTCCCTAAAGCTCTGCCAAGGGGGCATAGCACCTTCCTATGTTAAGAGCAAAACCGCCATACCACTCACCCTCACCATTACGCAACACTCCCCCTGCAGACGCCGGTCCCGGATTCCCATGAGAGGCCTCGTCAGTGTTAAGCTTCATCCAACCCACCCGAAGAGGCATCCATCCTATCATCCTTGTGACGCTGCTACCACATTCCATACCTCCATTCTCCACTTCATTGGCTTACATCACTTCTTTGGCCAAGTTACGTAGAAATTGTACTCTATCTCTCCACAACCGATTCTCTCCAAAAAAATTTCCACATCTCCACTTCCATCCCCACCACGTAGCCAAAGCGAAAATTGTGGCCCAAGGAACTCCACTCCTTGCGTCCTTATCACATAGATTACGGTAAAGCCACTCAAATAAAGGCATCGAGAAGAAAGCTTGTCTCCTCGTAGATGGGACAAATCTATTCCATATTCCTGTCATCGCTGGACAATCTCTAAGAACATGAAAGATTGTTTCGATCCCTCCCTTACAGACCTGACACCCATCAGTTCCACTAAGATGCCGTCTATATCTCTCTGCGTTAGTCATAATTGCCTGATTTCCAACAAGTCAGAGGAACATTCGTACTCTCTCAGGAGCCACCACATGCCACATACTTCTAAATAAGCTCTCCATATATGGCCTCGGCGTATCATCACGTGTGATCAGGTTGTAAGCAGACTTTACTGTAAACTGCCCATTTGGTGTCTCTCCCCAAGCCAAGCGGTCCTGCACTCCAGAAACAGTATCTACCACCACAGCCGCAAGTTCAAGCCGTGTATCCTTTGTAACAAAAGGGGAGATTCTAATTAGATCCCGACCTTCGCCTTCCACCCATAACTCTCTCGCATTTATATTATCATACCCATCTGGAAGATCCGCAATAGCAATCATCATAAGTGATTGACCTGAAAGCCACCTATCTGTCCAAAACTTGATTCCTCTTCTGTTACCAATGACCCAAGTGTACCCCTTAGTCACCATTTCCCTGATCCCCATTACTATACTCCTCCAAGTAGACGCGATCTTCTTGCCCACTGTCATCCAAGTAGGATCATGAATATCCCTCACTGAATACTTACTGCGCAACACCCTAGCCCATAAACTCTCCTTGTCATTCAACAGACGCCATCCCACTTTAGGTATTAAAGCTTTATTCATCTCTCTGGGCATTCTAATTCCCAGGCCACCCTCAGCTTTTGGTCTGCAGATTTTAACTCAAGAGACCAAATGTTGTCCACTTCCCCACACAAAGTTTCTTGATAGGCTATTCAGTTTCTCAAGTGTGCTAATGTTGCAGACTGAGATCCAGACTACTCAATGGCTAGACTGAGGTTCAAGAGATTGGATTGGACAGGACGAACGGATGGACAAGGGAGCAGCTAGATGGACGCGATGGAGAGAGGATCGGCCGGTTTGTACCTGAAACAAGAGAGAATGATTTTTATGAGTTTTTATGGATTAAAAATGAAGAACATAAAGTAAATTAACTGAGAAATAAAGAACATAAGCAAATATGAATTCTTATGGGTTTTTATTTTTAATGGCCGATCTGAAACAAAAGATGCAATGAAACAAAACAAGAGAAGGATAGAGATGGCTGATGGATTCAAGTTGGTTGGCGTGTGTCTCTCTCAACAAGAACAAGGGATGGAGATGGCATGAAGATGGGATCTATCTTGCTGGACTGAAGTCTCTCTCAAGCTGGATCGGTGGATGGTATGGAGTGAGGAATCGCCACAAGCTTGGTGGTGGAAAGCTTGATAAGATTCGAGATTGCTTCTAGCCAAATCGCTCAGCAAGAAGACTTAAGGGTTTTCTTTGCTCTAGGGGAAAACTGACTCATATATTTCATTCGTTTCAAGATGTAGGACTCCAGCTCCCTTCTTCCCTCTCCATTCGTTTTGTTTGATATTTGTGTAAGGTAAAATATAAAATCTACAGAAATTGGGAGAAATCTAATTGTAGCAGAGCATGGCGGGATCTAAAGCTTACCCCCAAATATTTTGGGTTTTCGATTTTGTATTTAATAGGATCTTGAAAAAACATAAAAGTAAACTCGAGTTGGTAAAGATAACGAAGACTGTTATAGAAAGTTTTTTGCAGATAGCAATCTCTTTTTACAATAGTTGTTAGTGATGTGGTTGCCCGCTATCTTTTTCAGAAGCTAGATAACTATAATGTTATCAGAAATTCAACGGGAAACGTACCCCCTGGTGCCGTGGTAACCATACTATTAACCATCTAACTTTGGGACGTGTAAATGATATACGTGGTGAATAAACGATGGAACAGATTTTTGGAAAGATATGTTTGCACAAGGTTAGATGCCAGCAAGCCAACAGTTCATGATGGAGGTGTGAACAGATGATGAGGACGCATTGCTGACAATACTCGACGAGGAAGGCACTTGTGGCTGCTGTCGAAACAAGCAAAGGACCTGAGTCATCAACAAACTCTTTAGCTGCTCTATTGAATGCAGTACAACCGTTGCCTGGGACCGCGCGCTGTTATTAGGCTTAGAGAGGGATGACCTACTCCAGTTTCCATGCTAAGCATGGCATTGACCATAGGTACGTGTTAAGTTTTATCTTACAGATTACCTTGTTTAGTGGATGTTAAAATGTAACATACCTACAAACTGCGATAAATATTAGCAAATATCTAATTAAGATATATGCTATGTTAATTATGAGAAAACTTATTTTAGGGGAGAAAGCTTATTTCTAAAACATTACTAACCTTGCATTACTAACCAGATCTCATACTTTTTCTTCACTCTGAGCATTCGTATAATGACGAACATACCAAAAGCGCCGGAAAATGAAGGGTTCTCGGCTTGGGATATAACCTTCCCAAACATTGTGTTCCACCTGAAGTCTACTTCTTCCGGATCTAGATTGTTGATTGTGGATTCAATCTTCTTCGGTTTTATGGTAAGTAGTAACCCTTTTCCGACCGATTCTTCACCGGCTGCAAGCATCATTCTGGAAAAAACAGATGATCTATAACGCAGATTGCTAAGATTTCGAGGCCTGTGCAACGAAGAAAATTATATTTGTTCTTTCGTTTATGAAGAAAAGGCGATTGACAAGGTATGACTTTCACAAAAAAATGAACTATTGAACACTGTAAAGGACGACATCTCGTTTGTCCTCTAAGTCTCTCGTATTTCATACTAGTATTGTTCATAAAATAGCGTGTAATAGGAGAGTCTACATAATGGTGAAGTACAGTGCATTGCATGGCGTGTAATAGGGGTTCTTAGCTTCAAGACTCTGACACGAAATATGCAAGTACAAGATAGTGTAGCTGTAGACTCGGGGTTCTAGTATTAAAAAAAATTGAATAGTGCCCTGGATATTCTCCTAATTTTGACAACTCATGTGTATATACAGCCTAAGTTCTCTATTTATTATAATTGTTTAAAGTATAAAATTATTTATCAGATATGATTAAAAATTTAAAATATTTAATAAAAGTTTAAGATATTTAAATAATTTATAAAATAGTTAACATACACTAACAATTGTTGAATATCGACTAAAAACTTTTAATCGATATTTTCAAAATATTTGTTTGTAAATTTAAGTGTACAATTTATAGAAACATATTTAATTTTTTTGTGTGCTCTTTATGTTAATTAAATTTTTATTAATATGTTCATTTCTTTTTATTAATGTATTTATTTGTATAATTATTTTGAATTCAATTGATTATATCAAAAATTTTATACTAATATAAAACGTTAAATATATTATTTTTATATTTGACCAAAAAAAAATATTTATTTTTATTAATATATTATAAAATGTCGACTTAAAATTATATATATAAATATATTTTTTACTTAAATTTCTATTTTTAATTCGTTTTTTAATATTTAAATACGTTTAAAATGTACTTATTTGATTAATCGATGGTTAGTTTTGGGATTATGAGAAAAAATACACTAAAGATACTACTTAATGATGGTATTTTGTTGAATTTTTGTTTAGTTTTAGCAATTTTTCTTTTCACGGATTCATCGTAAATTTGCTGTCGGTGTCAGAAATTTAATGGCTGGAATTGGTTTTTAATCAACTATTGACACTGTTAAACATCTTCGATAACACAAACAAATCCAAGGCAAATCGTTAACATGTCTTCCATTTTATTTGGAACATTTTAACATATCTTCCTAGTTTCTACTTTTAAATGGGTTTTGAGTTTTGACCCAGTTGACTCTATATTCTATCTGCTAGGAGAATTTACAACGAGTTGGATCCACGGAATAATTTTGTCGGCTGGAATGCTAGAAGATCTCATACTAGAATCGGTTAGTTGTGCTCACTGCTCAGCAAGACATTGATACAATACAAATGCCTATGCGGATTGGCGAAAGGTCCTTTCTTTATTGGTGACCGTGAATTGTTACCCTTTTATTTTCCTTACTCAATCCGCGCGGAAGTTCACTTACTGGATTTGCTCGGAAGCTTCCTCCCAACACGCTCAAGGTCGACACTCCTTTGTTTAAGGTTGTATATAAATCTGATTTGGAAGTAACGAGGCCACAATAGAAAATAAAAGTCCCTTCACTCAACTTCATCATTCTTGCAGAGTTCTATCATAAACCTAAAACTTTTCTTTCCAATGGATCCAAGACTTGAACAAGCAGCTGAATCTGGAAGCATCGATCAGCTGTATGCTCTTATTGAAGAGAATCCATACATACTTGAGAACATGGATGCGGTTCCATTTGTGACCACTCCCCTCCACATAGCTGCAGCTTCGGGGAACATACCATTTGCAAAGGAGATTATGAATCTGAAGCCCTCTTTTGCAAGAAAGCTCAACGCAAGCGGGTACAGTCCATTGCATCTTGCTGTAGACAAGGATAAGACTAAGTTTGTCGCCAGTATGCTCTGGCTTGATAATGGTCTTGCCCGCGTTAAAGGGAGAAATGGCATCACACCGTTTCTTTCACTAGTGTCAAGAGGAAACGCAGATCTTGTGGCAGAGTGCCTCCTTACTTCCCCTGAATGTATCCAAGATGAGACTGTAGATAGCCAGAATGCTCTGCATCTTGCTGTGAAACATGATAGATTTGAAGTTCTCCAAGTCCTCACCGGATGGATCCAGAGAATGAGCCAAAGAAATGCTGACTCCATTGAGTATCGTGTTCTGAATGAATCGGATCTTAACTACAACACGCCTTTGCACCTTGCAGCATCTAAGAATGATCATCAGGCATGTTTTCTTCTCATTCTTCAATTCTTATTTAAAACTATATATTAAAACAAGTTGTACCATGTGAAGTAGATGGGCTTCCTATGAATGAACTTCGTGAGATTTTTATACATTAAGATTCTTTCCTAATATGCAGATGGTGAGACTGTTATTGGAATGTCGGTCGGTTCAGCGAAATAAACTAAATGGTGAAAAATTAACTTTCCTTGATATCTTAAGAAACCAAGGACAGAGAGACGCAGGTGGAGGAGACTTAAGAAGCCAGGGTCCGAGAGTCGTAGGGGAGGACTTGGATTTGGAACAAGTTGCTATAAAAAGCGGGTGTAAAGAGGGGGCTTCTTTGCCAAGATCTAAGGCAAGGTTTGAGATTTTAAAATCACCATTCACTTTCTGGACTTTCTGCTCCACGGGCATGAGACGCCTTAGAACTGACACATCAGACGAAGCTCGTGGAGTGTTCCTGATTGTATGCATTTTGATAATAACAGCCACTTACCAGACTGCCCTCCAGCCTCCCGGAGGTGTACACCAATCCGACGATGCTAATGCAGGTTCCGTCGTGATGAAACAGACGTTCTTCATCTTTCTTTGGATTTCCAACACCTTAGGCTTCTGCTGCGCTATACTCTACACCTTTTGTCTCATACCACTTCGTAGTTTGTTTGTAAATTGGTTCTTTTGGATTGGGACATCTCTGTGCATTTCTTATGCTCTAGCCATGGCAGTAATCTCACCACACCCTCTAGTGTTTATCTCCGCGGCCTTCGCCTTCTTCCTGCTCATTGCTCTCTATATCTTGCTTGAAGTTTTCATACAACGCTGGCGGAATCATCGATCTGTGGATCCTAAGCCCCGATTAAGCTGGTTTTGGAAGGTTTGATACAACATGTGTCACTTCTATTACAGAAGAGAGGATTTTGAGAAGGTAAAAAAGGATGCAACCGTCAAAACCTATGCCATGCCCCTTGTTTAGTCTTTTATTTTTTGTATTGCAATAATGTTCAGTTTTGTAATTTATCGACTTTTATATATACTATGCTATGTAAGGAATGATTTCATGCATGAGAATCTTGATACCATTTTTGCTTCTATTGTCCTCATGCTGAAACTTTATGGCCTAGAAAAGGACTCCTGCTCACAGAGCTTCTACAAAAAAAAAAAAAACTCTCTTGTTGAATGTATCCATATCAAAATCAGGGTGTAAAGAGGCGGATTCTATGCCAGCAAAGTCTGATCTTAAATCGCCAGTCACTTTCTGAACATACAACTCCACGGTCTTGAGAGGCCAAAGGTAACACTTAAAAAAGAAGCTCGTGGAGTGTTTTTGATTGTTGTATGCACTTTCAAAATAACAACCACTTATCAGACTATACTCCAGCCTCCGGGAGGCGTACACCAATCCAACCATGGCAATACAGGTTCCGTGGTGATGAAGAATGTATTCTACACTTTTCTGTCTCTTACCACTAGGGAATCTCTGTGCTTATAGTATGGTTCTTTTGGGTTGTGACATCTCTGTGCTTCTCTTATGCCTTATCAATGGCTGTAATCTCACTACGCCCACACTTCCTCTCCGTCACCTTCGCCTTCTTCCTGCTTTTTACTAATGTACATATGCAACCTAAATGTGGAAATATAGAGAACAAAGAATACAAGAGAACATAAAGAAGCAGCTTAGGCAAAAGATTTCTCTTGGGTTGGTTGTTCAAGCTGATTGGAGACCTTTTGGGCCATTATTTTAATCTGCGATATGTGTAATTTAATAATTAGACCACTAAAACCATGGATGTCTTTTGTGAATGTAACCATAACTATACAGCCAACTACTAGGCATCTAATAAACAATGCAATAAGGTTTCTAAATTTTTTAAAACCAACCAATAATTAGGGACAAACATTCTAATTATCTCTAGAAGACAATGTGAATCATATAATATTAATAAGTCAGACTAAACTAATGTCAAACTTCAGACTGAAAGAGTGAGAGACAGAGATTGAGAGCATGACAATTCTGATACACAATTCTAACGAGCAAACAATCGGGTAGAGAATCAACATGGATGGACATTCATGATTACTTTTCATAGGCCTATAATGTGGAGCCATAAGAAGGATCAGCTTCTCATCCCATGTTGAACTAAAAAGACATCCATTGCCAGATCACTATTCTTCCATGGATGATGATTCGTTGGGCTGTTTCATGAAAGCTTTGTTATTGTATTTGTTGAGCATTGCCGCTGATAAACTATTTGAACTCGGCTCCAAGTTATGAAGGGGACCTAATTTGGTTCTCAAAACATATATGCAGCTGTCTGCTTGTGGAAAATATAGAGAATGAAGAAAAAATATGAAGGAGCAAGCAATGGGACAAGTCATTCAAGAGCTCCTGTTGACATGGATGGGCATATCATTGATTGATAAAATGGCGTGTGGTAGGAAACTCTTTAGGACCCACCTCGTGTAATTAATACGGTAATAAACCGTCTGTGATGACAAGGTTGAATGACTCTTGCTTTGAAACTTCCCTGGTAGCCAGAATAGGATAGAAAAAAAATATTACAAAAGATAGAGTTTCTGCCTACTTCTGTATGAATCAAAGACTTCAACAGGCTGCTGAATCAGGTAGCATCAATGACCTTTATGCTTTGATCGATGAGAATCCGTGCATACTGGAGAACATCGATGCCATGCCATTTGTAAACACTCCACTTCACATAGCTGCATCTTGTGGGGAAATAGCGTTCGCCGTAGAGATGCTGAATCTCAAGCCTTCTTTTGCGAAAAAACTCAATACAAACGGGTGCAGTCCGTTGCACCTTGCTGTGGAGAAGGATCAACAAGAGCTCGTCACCTGGCTGCTCAGGATTGATCCCAGCCTTGCTGGCGTTAAAGGCAGAGAAGGCATCACGCTGTTCCATCTCCTAGTGTTAAGAGCGAACGTCGATCTTGTGGTAGAGTGCCTCATAACATCTCCTGAATGTATTAAAGATGTGAGCGTGAATGGCCAAAATGCTCTGCATCTTGCTGTGGTGAATGAAAGATTTGAAGTTCTGCAGGTCCTCACCGGATGGATCCAGAGAATGAGTCAGAAAAATGCTCGCTCTATCGAGTATTCAGTTCTGAATAAGAAGGATTTAACCGTCAACACGCCTCTGCACCGTGCAGCATATTAGAATGATCATCAGGTATGCTTTATATTCTAATTTCACAAGAGAAAGTAAGCCAAAGATTTAGGCGAGTACTTGCTGTTTTAGATGTACTTAATCCTTGACTTGCTTTGCATTAATAAAAATTTTAGATTGTACTTAACTTGACTTGTTATAAATGAGTAATTGCTTATTTTGAGTTACTTGTCCGGCTCTATTAATTATTATTTGCAAAATCAAGACATATACAAAATAAGTAACAAGTATAAGAAGACTAACTAGTATTTGTGTCTAACCTTAAATGCAAGTAACATAAAAGACAAGTATTATAAGCAAGTAACTAGTATTTAATAGAGCAAATAACGGGGTAGGTAACGAGTCAAGACTGACCGAGTCTAGGTCGAGTAACGAGTAATGATGCCCAGCCCACTGACAGGGTCGGCTCTGAGATTTTGGAGGCATGTGGCTGTTTCTATGTAAATTTTTTTTTTTTACAAATTTCGGGGCCTAAAATTTTTTTTAGGGACCTATTTGTATGTAATTTTCTTCAAAAAATTTGGGAACCTGTTGCAAATGTTTCACCTAGTATGGCCTAGGGCCGGCCCTGCCCACTGATTGACCATTTTATGCAGATGGTGAAATTGTTACTAGAATGTCGAATGGTTCAACGTAACGAAGTAAATGGTGAAGGTTTAACATTCCTTGATATCTTAAGAAGACAGGGACAAATTGTTGAAGGTGGAGACTTGGAACAAGCTGCTCTAAAAACCGGGAGCAAGCAAGCAGCTTCGCTGCCAAAACTGATGAAAAAAACATACGATTTCTTCAAATCACCAATCACGTTTTGGGCTTACTGCTCCACGCATACTAGACGCATTAGTTCCGACACATCAGACGAAGCTCGTGGAGTCTTCTTTGTAAGTTTATGAGAATTAATGAGAGTTTATGAGAATTATTTGAGAGATTTTGGTGAAGAACTAAGAGAGATATGTGAGGGAATCCAAGAGAGAGAGACAAAAATATTTGAGAAACATTTTTCCTTAGATTGATTTAATGTATACAATAGTTACATAAATAGATCTAGCAAGGAGAATAAGACAATGAGAATGAATAAACAAATGGAGATGAATAAA
>NC_027752.1:6602496-6605451 GCF_000695525.1 Brassica oleracea var. oleracea
GACTTTGGCTTGTTTCCACACTCCAACAGCTCCATCCAGTTGCCTCCATTTGTTTAAATTCGTCCAAGACTTCAGACAAGATATTTAAATCAGTCTCACACCTTTCCTTGCTTCAGTTTTCCTGTCCATGATTTCCTGTCCATGATTTCATGTCCATGATTTCCTGTCCATGATCTCCTGTCCATGATCTCCTGTCCATGATCAATCAGGTTCTTCATGTCTTTACTCTTGCTTTTTATTGCTTCATGTCAACACTCATGTCTTTTACTCTTGCTCTTTATTCTCTTCATGTCAACACTCCTCCTCAAGCTTGACCATAGGGACTTGGTCAAGCTTGGAAACCATGAAGCATTCCCTCATTAAAAACTTTACTTGGAAAAACCATTTGGGATAAAACCCAAGCAAAGGAAAAAGAGTAGAACACTTCATGGCAAGAGGATCAGTGACAAAAGAGGTCTATGAGTCCAAGCTTATGATGAATGAACTCACAAACCTTGCTGCTAGCTGCCTTGGTGAATATGTCAGCTAGTTGATCTTCACTTCTTGTGTAGCATGGAAGAATCACTTGATGTTCCACTGCCCGTCTCACCTTGTGGCAGTCCACTTCTATGTGTTTTGTCCTCTCATGAAAGACTGAGTTGGATGCAATGTGTATTACTGTCTGGCTGTCACAATGCATAGTCATTGGTGTATTGATCTCAATACCCAAGTCCCTTAGCAGTCTCTTGATCCATATAAGCTCACTTGTGAGCTTCCTCATTGATCTGTACTCTGCCTCAGCACTTGAGCAAGACACCACCTTCTGCTTCTTACTCTTCCATGTGACCAAGTTTCCTCCAATGAAGGTGCAATAGCATGTAGTTGATCTCCTATCAACTATGTCTCCAGCCCAATCAGCATCACAATATCCAACAACTTCAGTACTCTTGTTACATGCCATCCATACTCCTTGGCCAGGCTCCTCTTTTAGGTACCTTAAGATCCTGTCCACCATATTCCAATGATGCACCTTAGGAGCTCCCATGTGTTGACTCACTTGATTAACAGCAAAGCACACATCTGGTCTGGTGATGGTTAGATAGATGAGCTTGCCCACCATTCTTCTATACTTCTTGATATCTCCAAATGGTGTAGACTCATACTTCCCCTCTCTCAGCACCTTGTATCCTTCTTCTAATGGAGTCTTGGCCTTTTTACTCCCAAGGTTTCCTGCCTCATTTAGAATATCAAGTGTGTACTTCCTTTGAGATAAGAATAACCCCTCTTTAGAGCGGCAGATCTCAATCCCAAGGAAGTACTTCAACTCTCCCAAATCTTTGATATCAAAGACATTTTTAAGAAAGGTTTTAGTTGAGAGAATACCTTCCTTGTTGCTACCAGTGATGATAATGTCATCCACATAGACTAATATGACTACAATACCTTGCTTACTAGTTAATATGAAGAGGGTTTGATCAGCTTCTGACTTTACAAAGCCTCTTCCATTGAGGGTGGTGCTCAACTTATGGTACCAAGCCCTTGCCTTGGAGATTGCTTCAAGCCATAAATTGCCTTCTTTAATATGAGAACATTTCCTGGCTTCACCATGTTCTCAAGACCAGGAGGTGGTCTCATGTAGACTTCATCCTCCAATTCTCCTTGAAGAAAGGCATTCTTCACATCCATCTGCCATAAATCCCACTCAAGGTTGACAGCAAGAGACAAGAGAATCCTTATAGTGTGAAGCTTGGCCACTGGTGCAAAAGTGTCTAGATAATCTTCACCATATACTTGAGTATATCCCCTTGCAACGAGTCTGGCTGATTGAGAAAGATCTTTAAGCTCATCCCAACTCTTTCCATCATAATAGCCTTTGGATTCTACAAACTTCACATCCCTTGATATCAAGACTCTCCTAGTCTCTAGAAAAAAAACATTTGTAGCCCTTTTGGTGAGGAGAATAGCCAATAAACACTGCCCTGGTGCTTCTATGCGCCAGCTTATCTCTTTGCTCTCCTGGAATCAAGACAAAACACAAGCACCCAAACATACGCATATGCCCTATGGATAGTTTAGTTTTGTACAGTACATGATATGGAGATTGATCTTGAAGGATCCTGGTAGGTATCCTATTGATCAAGTAGCATGCAGTAAGGACAGCATCTCCCCAATAGCTTTTGGGCATGCTTGTATGGAACATCATGCTCCTTGCAACCTCCATGAGATGTCTATTTTTCCTCTCATCTACTCCATTTTGTTGTGGGGTGTATGGACAGCTAGTTTGATGGATCATCCCATATTTGGCCAAGTGTTGTTTAAAAGCATTGCTTGTGTATTCTCCTCCATTATCTAATCTCAAATTTTTTATCTTGGCAATGAAATGGTTAGATACATAATTTTGAAAATTTATGAAAGCTTCTAAGACCCTATCTTTAGATTGCATCAATGTGATCCAAGTATATTTTGATTTTTCATCTATAAAAATCACAAAATACTTATGATGTTCTCTAGATAAACATGTGACAGTCCATACATCAGAGTGAATCAGGTCAAAGTAATTTTCATAAATAATATTTGATCTAGAGAAAACAGATTTGCAATGTTTGCCTAAGATACAAGCCTCACAATCACTCTTAAAGGAAATACTAGGCAACATGATGTTTAAAGCTCTAGAATGGGGATTTCCTAATCTAGCATGCCACAGTACATCTTTTGGGAAATCAGAAATGGAATTTAAAGCATGGGATAAATCGGCAGCAAGCTTAGTATTTTCAAGCAAGTACAAGTCTCCCTTGGTGACACATTTGCCAAGCAACCTACTAGTTTCAATATCCTGAAATTAGACATCATTAGGATTAGGCACCATGATGTTTAAAGCTCTAGAATGAGGATGTCCTAATCTAGCATGCCACAATACATCTTTAGGGAAATCAGAAATGTTATTTAAAGCATGTGATAAATCGGCAGCAAGCTTAG
>NC_027752.1:6605672-6613128 GCF_000695525.1 Brassica oleracea var. oleracea
TTATTTAAAGCATGAGATAAATCGGCAGCAAGCTTAGTATTTTCAAGCAAGTACAAGTCTCACTTGGTGACACCTTTGCCAAGCAACCTACTAGTTTCAATATTCTGAAAGTAGACATCATTAGAAGTGAAAGTAACACTGCAATTCAAGTCATTAGTAGCTCTTTTAACTGATAACAAGTTTGAGGTGAAGCTAGGCATATAGAAAGCTTTAGAATCTTTGTTAAACAGCCTAAGATCACCTACTCCTTTAATTGGTACTCTTTCACCATTATCTATTGTAATATTTCCTAAGGCGGAGACAATGTTTTTAATCAATTTTAAATCACTGATCATGTGGTGACTAGCTCCTGAATCTATAACTAAAGGTTTTGCCAAATTAAATTTAGTTATAGCATTCAAGGAAGTTCCACAAGCAGTAGCATGTAAAGAGGTACCAAGTAAGTTACCAGAGTTATTCTTAAGGAGCTTGATGAGAGCCTCAATATCAGATCTCCAGATGGTCTCATCTTGAGTGTTCCTTAAGGCTGAGCCACTGCTGGAAGCTCCCCCTTTGTTTTCACAAGCTTCGTTGGTATGGCGCATGCTGCCTTGTATAGATGGCTCACCAATATCACCAGAGAAATTTGCTTTGGCATCATTGTAACCTGTCCTGAACTTCTGTGGCTTGGGATGGGGATGGAGTATCCATCACTTGTCCTTTCCATGGCCTTTCTTCTTGCAATGATCACAAATCCACACCTTCTTGTCTTCAGCTTTGAAAGAGCTTTTGTTTGCTGCTCCATCAGCCTGGTTTGCAAGCACCAGATCTTTCTTTCCTCCTCCAAAGGGACCAACTGAGCCTTGCTCCTTGTGAATCTCATAGCATCCCTCATCTAGAGAAGGTAGCTCCTTATTTCTTAGGATATGCTTGATGAGGTCAACATATCTTGGATGGAGGGTAAGCAGCAAAGCAAATACCTTGTCTTGCTCTCTCCTTTGATTAAGCACATCAGGATCAATAATTGATGGCCTGAGCATCTCAAGTTCAGCCCACAAGGATCTGAACTTCCCAAAATGTTTATCAAAGTCATTGTCCTCTTGTCTAAGAGTACTGATAGCCCTCTTGACTTCAAAGACTCTACTGATGTTGGAATTGTTTCCATACACCTTCTGAAGTGTATCCCACAGCTCCTTGGAAGTTTCACAATAGGAGTAACCTTCCTGAAGTGAAGGGTCAAGACTGTGCTGAAGAATGGACAACACCAACTGGTCCTCTTGACATTTCTTCTTGGCGCCATCATCAGCAACAACAACCTATTTGCCATCCGCTCCTAGGATAGTCTTCTTTTGTAGCATGCCTTCTTCAACAATCTCCCAAAACCCTCTGCCTCCAAAAGCTGTCTTAGCAAGCTTTGCCCAATGTAGATAGTTAGCTCCTTTAAGAGTAACTGGAATCACCACCATTCTTGAGTTTTCTCCTGAATCCATCAAGAATCACAAGAACAGAACTGGAAAAATTCAAGAACAGTTCAAGAACAGAGGAGAGAGACTTTAAAGAGAAAAAGAGAAATAAAACCAGAGTTAATCATATGCACTCTGCTAATCACAGCAACTTACCAAACCTCCCTCCAGCCTCCAGGAGGTGTAACCCAATCAGAGGGTCACGCGGTGATGAAACAGACATTCTTCATCGTCCTATGGGTTTCCAACACCATTGGCTTCTGCTGCGCTTTATTCTACACCTATTCTCTCTTACCAGCTAAAGGTTTGTTGACGCTGTGGTTTTTCTATATAGGAGCGTCTCTTTGCGTTTCTTACGCGTTAGCAATGGCTGTGATCTCACCGCAGCCTTTAGTTTTTCTTACCGCGTGCTTTGCCTTGTACCTGCTGTTTCCTCTGTATGTTTTGATGGAAGTTTTCCTAAGGCAATGGCAGAGGCATCAGACGGTAGCACCTGATCCCAAATTGAGCTGGTTTTGGAAAGTTTGATACAACATGTGTGGCTTTTTTACTACAGACAACAGGAGAACAGAGGACTCTGAGAATGTAAAAGACGCAACCCTCAAAACATCTGCCCATGTCCCTTGTGACCTTTTTTTTATTGCAATACTGTTCAGTTTGTAATGAATTGGCTTTACATACTACAGATACATGTAGTTCATTAACAAATGTGGTATATGTCAATGATTCCATGCATGTTAAAATATTCACCTTTTACTTTATTAACTAAGTATGGTTCATTACAGGCTCTAATGTCCCTATAACGCCCTACAAACTTTTTGTTGTTGTTGCTCCTGCAGCTCGAGGGGGATCTGTAATGTTTGATTTGCTCAGCTTTTGCAGGTGTGATCTTCACGCATTTTGCATGGAACCATTTCTCACAAACATTGTGTACAATCAATTGTGCTGATTCGTAAAAGCGTTGAGTTGACAAAGTAAAAGATGAATATTTTCACATGCATGAAATCATTCCTTACGTTACATATGGATATAAAAAATATATAGAAGCCAATTTATTGCAAAACTAAACGTTAATTGTAATTAAAAAATAATAATGAACAAAGAACATGGCATATGTCTTTTTTTTTTGGGTGTAAATTAGCCTGGGCATTCGGGTCCTCGGTTCGGGTTCGGGTCGGGTCGTTGCGGGTCTGATGGGGTAATTTGAAATTCTCGGTTCGGGATCGGTTCGGGTCTTTTCGGGTCCGGGTCGGGTTGGGTCTTAGATAGTTGGACCCAATAGGGTAATTAGAGTTTGTCGATTCGGATTCGGTTCGGTTACGGATCGGATTCGGTTTGGGTCTTGTCGGGTCCAACCGAAAAAAATACTTAAAACACACAGAACAAAACTATTTTACCTTCTACACCAATTACACAGTCAGGAATTCAGCCTACAATGAACGCATCACACACGCTCCTTATACTCTCGGCAGGGCCGGATCTGGGTTAAGGCCCCAAATCATCAAAAGAATTTTTTTTATATAAATGTTCTTGAAAAATGTTTAAGGCCTCCATATTCTCAGATTCGGCCCTGACTCTCGGAGTTCTATTTCCATAACCAATAGTCAGGGCTTTAGGCACCAAAAGTTATCTATTTTCTAGGGGCACCAAATTGTAAAAGTTCTCTTAGGTCCAGTGGCTTGTGATCTTAGATTCTTAGGCTTGTGATCTTATATTTTTTTCATGCGCCCGGGCCGGTTCGAACCTATGTTTTCAATTTATTTCCTTTTTTCTTTTTTCTTTTTGGTAATAACTAAATCTGATCGATGTTGATTCCTTTTTTACCAATCTTAGTTTCCGTTTTTGTATATTGTATTAAATGATTTTCATCTAAAATAGAACAAGTCAACTAGTTTTCTTTTCCAAGTCGATGTCATTTGATTTAGCAAAAAAATTCATCTTTCCTCCTCTTTCATTTTGATTGGATACAAACAAGTAACAAATTATTTTTGTCTATATTTCTAAAACTAAGAACAAATCTGAAACTTCTTGTTAATACTCTATATCCCACTCCCTCCTACCTACAACTGAAGGATTCATAATTTTTTTACAAACTAAACTAATTTCAAAGTGATTGTTACCTTAGGTTGTATTTACCAGTGTATGCATTTCTCTGTTTTTCAATTACAGTGAAATAAAGTTATTCTAATTACTCATGCATTTTTGTAAAAGTGTTGCTGGCAACAAAACAAGAAATCAGTTAAGTAGATAAAAGACAAATTGGTGTAATCTGAAACTAATGGTATATTCCCAAGTAATCTCATGGTAGATGCATATAAACATTTTAGAATCATCATTTTATCAATATATGGTAGATCAATCTATTAGGGCTCTTGAAATTCAGCATTAAAAACATTTTGGGATTTTGTTCAGTTTAAAAAAGTAAAATTATAAAATTATTTTGTTTGGGGGCATAATTTTTCTATTGCGATTTATGCGCCATAGAACTACGGACCGGCAATGCCAATAGTTTGTAACTTTGTTTCTAACTTTGGATGGCAGCAAAAACTACATCACATGCACACTCCTAAATTTAATAAAAACAAATACATAGGCACTCAATCTAGACAACGGACCTTCTAATCATACCGAGAAAATGTCACACACAAACATGAAACATATACAAAGAAATTATCAAATCCTGCGCGGGAGCTTTCCCTAGTATATATATATATACTAGGGTCGGCCCACCCTACGGACGGGATATAATTTATTTGTTATTATATGGTTATTTTTTGTATAATTTACATTTGACTTCATGAATACATCACCTAGAATGTTCTCTCTAGTCATCTAAGTTTTCAACTCTTTGCTTTCTTTCATATGAAAAACAAAAAGTTAGTATAACAAATCTAAGGAACAATAACAACTGAAGATAACACGTTCACTAATCTCATCTACAATTTTGTGTTTTATTTTAATCAAGATCTGCCAGATTGATGGAATTGATGGAGCATGTACGTAAATTGAAGATTCAATCACTCCTTGCCATTTACCTCCTCTATAACCCAGAACTTAGAAATATGTCAACTAACATGCATATGCCATTCAGTATTAATTTTATTTATTAATTAAGTCGCAAACATTGGAAGATTAAACAAAAGACACTGTTTTTTTAAAGCATAACGTCAACAAAGTTTCGGAAAAATAGGACGGTCTTCATGTGGAGAGCTTAAGTAAATATTTCTTGAGTGCACTCCCTACTGCTAGAACCAGGTTTTCCTCTGCAGAGCTCTCGGCACAAGTTGGCTGGACAGGTGCTGTCTTTGCAGCCAAATCTACCTATGTTGATGCCATTGTTTGTGTTATTTTTTAAAATAAAATTATTAGCTTCTCTTAACATCAAAAGGATTTCATGTACCAGATAAATAGGAATCCAGAGTGAAGAAAGGCTTGCTCCATGACATAAACCAGCAAAAGAAGTAAAAGACCTGAAATCCACAATTGCTTTGGATTTGCGTTATCCAAAGTACTTTGCTGTCTTAATGCCAATGAATTTTTGCAACCACAAGTACTCTTCTGGAAAATTCATGCCAATTTGAAGCCCTAAAAAGAATCAAATAACAAACATATAAAAGAAAAACACACAACATCTGACAATGGAAAATGAAAAAGGATGATGATGATCCATGATTTACTCCAATGCTTTAAATGGCTAATCCAAGCTTCAGTATAGATAATACATTGTGGATATGGTTTTAAACTAATTGTTCTTCATACCTGTTGGAGGAGACCAGGTATAACAATCTGGAGATCGATGTATACATGACGAACTCTACAATCATCTAGACAGCCATGATAGTATTTAAACTCTGTAACTTCTCGTGATATCCGATCTTTTCATTATAAATCTTAGGATCATCAGTTTCCATTTCTTGAGACTTGATTAGCCACTGGGGACTTGAGTCTTGGCTTACGTCTATTAAACCTTCATCACTTAAGCAATGCATCTAGTTGATGCATATAAATAGATCCGTGAGCTATGACTATTTAACAAAAAATCATGACAAAATAGTAGAGAAGCAACATAATAAATTCAGATTCTATCATTGAGGGGACATGAAGAGCTACCTTTTCATAAAACAGGAGCATGTTGAATCCCATAAGCTCTCCTCTTTACTTGACAGTGCGTGCTCCCCAGAAACACAGAAGAAGCGCCACCACCGTTTGGGACAACGGCCAGACTTTAATCTAAATCGGAAAAAATGGATATGGAATTTGATTAATCTCCTGAAGCAGTGAGATTTGGTGAAGTATTTATCCCTATTGATAGTCTCAGGAATTAGGGATTTGAGATAAAAATTGAGAAAATGGGTCATTAAAGTCGACTTAGTGGCAAAGTTGAACGGAGGAAGTTAATGGAGAGACGTTATGAAGTGGATTCAATGAGGAACAAAGGCGTTACACTTAGGTTCTATAGTCGGTCGTGGAAGATAAGGTACAAAGAAGAAGACGACGCTAGAAGACAGACAAAGTGTTAGTGGGTCCAATATTTAGTTTGGGTCAAGATTGGGCTTTCCTCCTACTCAAACGAAAAAAACACTGAATATATAAGCCCAACGATTAAAGCCCAATAGATCTCAGATTAAATAAAGTGATGCGTTTTGGGCGGAAGAGACACGTGTCACGTTCTTCTTGCACAAATTGATGAGCTGGAATCCTAGGTGGACACCCTGGGAGTGATTCAAGGGTCTTCTTTATATATAAAGATATATGTATGTAGAAAATTTGGTGTGTTTCATGAGTTTTATGAGGCTTTCGGAGTTAAAAATTGCGAATGATTAGTGAATAAGTTTAATGCCATGCCAACAAGAAAAGACTAGCTGGCATAGAGCCAGACTTACACTGGTATCTTGCAGCCGTTCAGGATTATTATAAGGCCTTAATATGTTCGAATCAATTAGAAACCCATCAGGAGATTGCTATGCTTGAATGGATGATTTTATGTGGGTAATTAGCAAAAGAGATTAATTGTGGAAATGCTAGTGATTGCAGATCTTTTATGATTATCTTGTTAGGTTCCACTTTTTGTCTTTAGTTTTTTGCTCTCCACTCCGGTATGAACACCATGTGGGAATATAATATCTTTATAAAAGGTTGATGTAGGGTCTTTCTTTATACTCATTCCGCGTGGTGCATGTTTCATTTCCTGCCTTTTGCTCCAAAGCTCCCTCTTAACACACTCAAGCTCGATACTTTCTTTTGTTTTAAGAGTGTATATAAATCTGAATTGTAGGTAACTAGGCCACGAGAGAAAATAAAATTCCCCTCCCTTACTCTGTAAGTTAAATTTACATGAACCCTAAGATCTTTAAACATCTAGGTTAATCACATAATAGAATCATATGAATGTTTATAGAGTTACCTGGATTTATTTTGCCTGAGAGATCTTCCTGAATGGATTGAATCCTGAATGGAAGATGAACAGCTCAATCACTTCTTAGGAACTCTTAGGTTTCTCTCGCTTCGCCTATAACGTTAGTTGTTGCTTTTAGGATATCTTTATGATGATCTAAAGATATGTACTTATAGGTGGAGAGATGACCTAATTCCTCTTTAGGGTTTCCTTTAGATTAATCTCAACCGTCCATCAAGGTAGAGATAAATTAGGAATTACTCATTTATTTCCAATTTCATTGGTCACCAAATATATTAAGGAATAGCAATATTCCAATAGAAAACGGATAACTATAAGACCATATAATAGGGAAAGGAAATATTCCTTACAGTCTCCCACTTGGTCGTTAGTGAGATCCACTAATGTTTTCTTTATGGAATCATAAGGTCGGCATAATATGCTATAACTTTATTTTTTTCATTTGGTCATCATAAGTGTCTTGACTAATCTAGTAATCAATGAGAGTCATGGCGGTCGCACATCATTCTGCAACATGATCCCTTCCATGTACTACCGCATTGACCACCTTCATAGTTAGACCATAAACATAAGTAGGAGTATCGTAATGGTCCCTTTA
>NC_027752.1:6613569-6617103 GCF_000695525.1 Brassica oleracea var. oleracea
TGCATACATCAAACTTCCCACAAGAGATGCATAAGGGTATTTTTGCATTTCATTACGTTCCATTTCATTCTGCGGACATTGGTTAAGATTAAGCGTGTCAACTTTATGCATAGGAACAATGCTCGAAGAACATGTCATCATGCCGAATCTCTCAAGAACTTTATCAATATATGCTTTCTGAGACAATCCCAAAATTCCTAGTGATCTGTCACGGAATATCTCAATTCCTATCACATAGGATGCCTCACCCATATCTTTCATTTCAAAGTTCTTAGAGAGATAACTCTTAGTCTCATGTAATAAAACAAGATCACTGCTGGCTAATAATATGTCATCAACATACATAACCAAAAATATAAGCTTACTCCCACTGATCTTGAGGCATATACATGGATCCACAATGTTTTCTTTGAAACCGAATTTCGTAATGGTTTCATCAAACTTTAAGTACCATTGCCACGAAGATTTTTTCAGTCCATATATTGATTTCTTCAATTTGCAGACCATATCTTCCTGACCTTCGATTATGAAGCCTTCAGGTTGACGCATATAGACTTCTTCTACTAAGTCTCCATTAAGAAAGACGGTTTTCACATCCATTTGATGTAACTCAAGATCATATTCAGCTACATATGCCATTATAGTTCTGAGAGTCTTTTCTAGACACAGGTGAAAAAGTCTCACCATAATCAATGCCTTCTTTCTGATTATACCCTTTGGCTACAAGTCTAGATCTACGTCGTTTAACATTGCCATGACACTCGAGCTTGGATTTATAGATCCATTTGCACTCAATTGCTTTGTGTCCTTCAGGCAATGGAACAACATCCCAAACTTCATTCTTATCCATTGAGTCTATTTCATCTTTATTGGCCTCGATCCATTGATCAGAATTAACATCTTTCATGGCTTGTGAATAAGAAACCAGATCTTTTAAATCCCATTCTCTAGATTCTATTTGATAAAGCACATAGTCATTAGAAATAGCTGATCTTCTCTCGCGAGTTGATCTTCTTAATATTGGCTCCTCGTGTGCTTCATGTTCATTATTGGCGATATTTTCATTAAGGAGTGGTGGATCATTCAACTGGTTTTCCTTGTTGTGCAACGGTTCTACAACAGGAGGATTCCCAACATTCGGAACTAAGGGTAAAGGGATATTTACCCTAATTTCTTGAATAATCACATCTTGAATTTTATCACTCCCACTAATCTCACCATTCTCATAAAATCTGGCATTACCGGTTTCTACTATTCTCGTAGTATGGGTTGGACAGTAAAATCTATATCCTTTAGACTTCTCAGGGTAACCAATAAAGAAACCACTGACCGTTCTGAAATCTAATTTCTTTTCATGTGGATTGTATATTCTTGCTTCAGCTGGACATCCCCAAACTTGGAGGTGTGACAGACTAGGTTTCCAGCCTTGTCACAGTTCAAAAGGAGACTTTGGAACTGCCTTGCTAGGAACTCGGTTCAAGATATAGACTGCAGTTCGTAATGCATCCATCCACAAGGATATAGGTAAATTAGCATGACTCATCATGGATTTAACCATTCCCATATAAGTACAATTACGCCTTTCAGCTGCACCATTCTGCCATGGAGAACCAGGCGTTGTGTATTGAGCAATGATTCCTAATTTCTGGAGGAGTTTGGCAAATGGTCCAGGATGTTGTCCTGTTTCATCATATCTGCCATAAAATTCACCACCTCTATCTGACCTAATGATTTTCACCTTTCTATCTGATTGTCTCTCAACTTTAGTAATGAATACTTGTACAATATCCACAGATTGAGACTTTGCATGCAATAGATAGAGATAACAATAACTGAATAATCATCGATAAAAGTAATGAAGTACTTTTCACCTCCAAAAGTTGGAACGTCAAAAGGTCCACAAATATCTGTATGTATGATTTCAAGAAGTTGTGAACTTCTTGTGGCTCCTCTTTTAGTGTGTTTAGTTTGCTTACCCTTAATGCAATCTACACACTCTTTACCGTTGGTAAAATCAAGATTCGGTACGACTCCATCTTTTACCAATCTTTTGATTCTTTCACTAGATATGTGTCCTAGTATTTTATGCCACAAGAAATATGAATCATCTGCGCATGCTTTAGTTTTACGTTTATCTTGCAGGGTGAGATGTGTTTCATAATTTTGATCAGACAAATTTAATTTGCAAAGACCATTAACTATATTCCAGAACCAATTTTATTAGAGTTCAGAAATAAATTGAAACAACCATCTCCTTGAGGAGACTTAAAACCAGCCAAATCAAATTTGCTTACTGAAACTAAATTACGGGAAATAGATGGAACATAAAGAGTCTGAAATAAATCCAAACAAAATCCACTATCTAAAATGAGACGATAAGTGCCAATAGCTTCAACTGGCGCTTTGTCTCGATTCCCCATAAGTATATAGTTTTCACATGGATTTATGGACTGGGTTGTAAGGAATCCCTGCAAGGAATTAGTTACATGTACATTAGCACCACTATCAATCCACCAAGTATCAGAAGAAACATGAGCAAAGTTAGATTCGAAAAACCTTACTGAACCCATAGGATTACCTTTCTTTTCAAACCATTCTTTTCTTTTAGGGCAATCTTTCTGAAAGTGTCTAGACATTTTGTAAAAGTTGCATCGGTCATCTTTTCTTGCCTTCTTCTCATTGACTTGATTAGAATCATTCATCCTGGGTGGTGCTCTTTTATGACTTGGTTGATGTCTTTTCCCAGCTTTAGGTCCAGCTCCTTGGACATAGTGGGCAACCTTAATACCTTCACGACCAAGCCTTGATTCCTCTTGGACCAGTTTGTTAGCCAATTCAATCGACGTCCACTTTTCAACAATGACGTTGTAATTAATTTGGAATGGTCCATACTGAGGAGGTAAAGAGTTTAAGATAAACTGGACAAGAAATGAATCATCAACACTCATTCATAAACCCTTTAGCTTAGCCGCAAGATTGGTCATTTCAATGCAATGTTCATGCATAGACCTTGTGCCATCATGTTTCATGGTTGTAAGATCTGCCATAAGTTTCCCAGCAAGGGATTTGTCTGCAGTCTTAAACCGTTCTTCTATAGCCGCTAGATAAGCCTTAGCTTTCTCTGCAACTGGAAGGGAAGTTTTGATGTTGCTAGCTATTGTCATCCTTAAGAACATGATGCTCAATCTGTTAGCTTTCTCCCACGCTTTATGGAAAGCCTTTTCTTCCTCAGTACTATCATTAGTGAGTTGGCTAGGCTCTTCTTCACGAAGTGCCAAGTCCAAATCTAGTACACCTAATGTGAACTCAACTTTCTTTTTCCATTCGGAGAAGTTGGTTCCAATGAGGATGGGGACAGAAGAGACCATAGATGACAAACTAGCGGAAGAAGTTGCTGCATTTTAGAGATAGAACAAGTATTAATTAGGCTTCATAACTTAATCAACACGAAAAAATTGAATATATATGACAAGAAATTATAATGTTTCTGTGGGAATCACATAATCTCATATAAGGTCACAGATTCATGGAACT
>NC_027752.1:6617185-6692513 GCF_000695525.1 Brassica oleracea var. oleracea
CATTATTGAGTGATGTATTGAATTACTCAAACCCAATGTCGGTCCTGACACGGCAATGACCACAAGCAATTTTTCAAAAACGTGGCCTATTCTATATACGTGTAGCTAAAGTAACATATGTATACCAATGATTTGTTTCTAAAAAGAGGCTGATTTTTTTCAAGTTTTTTTAGTGGGCTGGAAGCTGTTACTTGCTATGCTTCCTGTCAGGGCCGCTACTGCTCAAACCAAATCATCTGTGGATGTCTTTAGTTTACACAATACATACGTTCTTAAGTAATTAATCAATTCTCATGATTATAGTCTAGCTGTGGGTAACTAAATAATTCATAAGAAGATCAAAAACTTGGCTTAAATAATGATTTTTAGTTGCAACTACTAAGGTAAAGTCATTGTGGTGATATCTAAACCCTAATAAGCACTTTATGTGAAATAATGTTTTGTACTAATTGTGTTTTATATGTATATAAATTATTTCTATACGGATTATGAATAGAAAAGTTTATAACTTTAAGTGCAAAATCGGTTTTGTACGAATTCTGTGCAAAACGATTCTGCAGTATATACAAAACACGCTGTACTAATTATGCACAGACCAATTATTATTATCAATTTTGCACAAAAACTTCAGGAATCATTATTTATAGGATAAGTCTTTGGAAATCCTAATTTACATAATCTCGAAATTTGCACGGAAAAATTTGCGAAAAAAAAAAAATCCTAATTCGCAGAACACCGTTTTTGCACGGATTCTGTACTGCAAAAATTATAATTCGGATATGCACAAACTATACATGATTCTTTTAAAAATATAATTATAACCCCTAGATGCACAAACAATGCATGATTCTCTTAAACAGAAAAATAATTATTTCAGATGCACAGAGTTCGCACGATTTTATCAAACATACCTAATTTTCTCAGATCGAACTAACTTTGCACACATACGAAAATTAAACCCTTAATCAGATCTAGAAATCACAATATTCAGATCTATCAGTTTCAGTTATCTAGCTCATAGATCTATTATTCTTAATGGATTAAACCGATGTTCATAACCATACCACATATGAGTTAAATTTACATGAACCCTAAGATCTTTAAACATCTAGGTTAATCACATAATAGAATCATATGAATGTTTATAGAGTTACCTGGATTCATTTTGTCTGAGAGATCTTCCTGAATGGATTGAATCCTGAATGGAAGATGAACAGCTTAATCTCTTCTTAGGAACTCTTAGGTTTCTCTCGCCTCGTCTATAACGTTAGTTCTTGCTTTTAGGATATCTTTATGATGGTCTAAAGATATGTATCTATAGGTAGAGAGGACCTAATTCCTCTTTAGGGTTTCCTTTAGATTAATCTCAACCGTCCATCAAAGTAGAGATAAATTAGGAACTACTCCTTTATTTCCAATTTCATTGGTCACCAAACATATTAAGAAATAACAATATTCCAATAGAAAACAAATAACTATAAGACCATATAATAGGGAAAGGAAATATTCCTTACATACTCAACATCATCATTCTTGCAGAGTTCTATCATAAACCTAAAACTTTTCTTTCCATGGATCCAAGACTTGAACAAGCAGCTGAATCTGGAAGCATCGATGAGCGGTATACCCTTATTGATGAGAATCCATACATACTTGAGAACATTGACGCAGTACCATTTGTGACCACTCCCCTCCACGTAGCTGCAGCTTCTGGGAACATACCATTCGCCAAGGAGATGCTAAATCTCAAGCCCTCTTTTGCCAGAAAGCTCAACACAAAAGGGTATAGTCCGTTGCATCTTGCTGTCAACATGGATCAAGATGAGTTTGTCCGCAGGATGATCTGCCTTGATGGCCATCTTGCCCGCGTTAAAGGGAGAAACGGCATCACACCGTTTCATTTACTAGCGCAAAAAGGAAATGCAGATCTTGTGGCGAGGTGCCTTCGTGGATCCCCTGAATGTATCCAAGACGAGATTGTAGATGTCCAGAATGCTCTGCATCTTGCTGTGATACATGATAGATTTGAAGTGCTCCTAGTCCTCGTCGGATGGTTCCAGAGAATGAGCCAAAGAGACGCTGACACCATTGAGTATCGTGTTTTGAATAGAGCTGATATTGACTACAACACGCCTTTGCACCTTGCAGCATCTAAGAATGATCGTCAGGCATGTTTTTCTTTTCTTCTTCAGTTCTTATTTAAAATTATATATAAAAACAAGTTCTACCATGTGAAGCGGATGGGCTTCCATCTCAAACTTAAGTAACAATGGAAAAAAACAATGGATGAGTGAACAATGTAAGATTCTGATAAGTATCAACGGTCTTACTTCAGGAAGAAGTCTAAGGAGGTGGTTAATGAATCTCTGGATGAGTTAGAAGGTTCGAGTTCTTCAAAGAAGGAAGCGCGTTAACAAACACTCTATTTTGGAGAGAGGGTTTGCGGTTAGAGGGAAGAGTTGAAAATAAGAGAGTCGAATATTGTTTAGGAGGTGTTATTGGTTTATATATTTTGAATGATTTAGAAATCTATATAGTATTTATAAATCCAAGTAAAATATGCAAATCCGAAGGTTTTTCCTCGGATTTGAGTCTTTGTATTTTTAACTAAAAAATCCAAACAAATCCATTCAAATCCATTATAAAATCAAATATATTAGCAAATCCGTACGATTGAATAACAGTTGATTTGATACAGAATTTATGAATTATTAAACCAATAACACATGATTTTAATACAGATTTGAAAATCATAGAACCAATAACACTAGATTTAGTTCGGATTTCCAAATCCATTAAAATACAACAACCAATAACCCCTATTTAGAGTTTATGCTTGATTGGTGTATGATCTTAGACGCTATGAGTCTGAGCTCAAGATCGTGATGAGATCTTGAGATCGAGGATTTCTTTGAGAGATTTGTACTTTGAGAGATTCGATTTCGATTTCTACTTCTTTCATTGATCAGTTACATTGAGTTGAGAGTTTATACACTTAGAGATATCCAAAATCTATCAGATTCCTATGCATTATGATTCTTTAATTTCCTAATATGATTATCCATTTTATGCAGATGATGAGACTGTTACTGCAATGTCGGTCGGTTCAGCGAAAAGAAGTAAATGGTGAAAATTTAACTTTCCTTGATATCTTAAGAAGCCAAAGACGGAGAGACGCAGGTGGAGACTTAAGAGAGGACTTGGATTTGGAACAAATTGTTGCAAAAACTTGGTTTGACATTTTAAAATCACCATTCACTTTCTGGACATATTGCTCCACATTCGTTAGATGCCTAAGGACTGACACATCGGACGAAGCTCGTGGAGTGTTCCTGATTGTATGCACTTTGATAATAACAGCCACTTACCAGACTGCCCTCCAGCCTCCCGGAGGTGTACATCAATCCGGGATACGAATGCGGGTTCCGTCGTGATGAAACAGACATTCTTCATCCTTATTTGGCTTTTCAACGCCTTAGGCTTCGGCTGCGCTATACTCTACACCTTTTGTCTCATACCACTTGGTAGTTTGTTTGTACTTTGGTTCTTTTGGATTGGCACATCTCTGTGCATTTCTTATGCTCTAGCGATGGCAGTAATCTCACCGCACCCTCTAGTGTTTCTCTCCGCGACCTTCGCCTTCTTCCTGCTCATTGCTCTCTATTTCTTGCTCGAAAATTTCATACGACAGTATCGGAATGTGTCCCCTATGCCCCGATTGAGCTGGTTTTGGAAGGCTTGATACAACATGTGTCACTTCTATTACAGGAGAAGAGATGATTGATTCTGAGAAGGTAAATAATGCAACCGTCAAAAAACATATGCCATGCCCCTTGTTTAATTTTTTCGTTAAATTGCCATAATGTTCAGTTTTGTAATTTATTGAATTTTATGTTTGTTATGCTGTACATGTTGTTTAATATAATTGTAAGGAAATGATTTCATGCATGTGAAAAATATTCACTGATATTTGCTTCGACTCTCAACACCATCCTTGCTGAATGTATCCAAGATGTGAGCGTGAATTGCAAAAATGCTCTGCACCTCGCTGTGATGAATGACAGATTTGAAGTTGTCCAAGTCCTCAGCGGATGCATCCAGCAAAAGATCAAAAGAAACTCCACCAAGATCAGAGTTACTAGAATGCCGGTCGGTTCGTGAAAACAAATTAAATGGTGATGGTTTAACATGTCTAGCCCTAATTGACATGTCTACAGCCAACTACTAGACATCCAATAAACAATGCAATAAGGGTTATAGAAATTTAAAAACCAACCAATCATGAAGGACAAACATTCTGACTATCTCTAGAAGACAATGTGAATCATATAATATTAATAAGTCATACTGAAAGAGTGAGAGACAAAGATTAAGAGCATGACAACTCTGATACTCAAATCTAACCAGCAAACAATTGGGTAGAGAATCAACATGGATGGACATTCATGTTTATTTTTCATAGGCCTATAATGTGACAAGTCATTCAAGAGCTCTTGTTGACATGGATGGGCATATCATTGATTGATAAAATGGCGTGTGGTAGGAAACTCTTTAGGACCCACCTCCTGTACATACGGAAATAAACCATCTGTAACGACAAGTTTGAATGGTTCTTTGCTTTGAAACTTCCTGGTAGCCAGAATAGGATAGAATTTTTTTTTACAAAAGATAGAGCTTCTGCCTACTTCTGCTATCCTCATACTTTTACTGTAGTATTCTTACTTGAGTACCAGAAGCTCTATATGGATCGAAGACTTCAACAGGCTGCTGAATCAGGTAGCATCAGTGACCTTTATGCTTTGATCGATGAGAATCCGTGCATACTGGAGAACATCGACGCCATGCCATTCGTGAACACTCCCCTTCACATAGCTGCAGCTTCTGGAAAAATAGCGTTCGCCGTAGAGATGCTGAATCTCAAGCCGTCTTTTGCGAAAAAACTCAATACAAACGGGTGCAGTCCGTTGCACCTTGCTGTGGAGAAGGATCAACAAGAGCTCGTCACCTGGCTGCTCAGGATTGATCCCAGCCTTGCTGGCGTTAAAGGCAGAGAAGGCATCACGCTGTTCCATCTCCTAGTGT
Organism: Brassica oleracea var. oleracea; assembly: GCF_000695525.1. Classification (NCBI taxonomy): domain Eukaryota; kingdom Viridiplantae; phylum Streptophyta; class Magnoliopsida; order Brassicales; family Brassicaceae; genus Brassica; species Brassica oleracea. Next base: position 6,622,268 of record NC_027752.1, read on the forward strand.
TAAGAGCGAACGTCGATCTTGTGGTAGAGTGCCTCATAACATCTCCTGAATGTATTAAAGATGTGAGCGTGAATGGCCAAAATGCTCTGCATCTTGCTGTGGTGAATGAAAGATTTGAAGTTCTGCAGGTCCTCACCGGATGGATCCAGAGAATGAGTCAGAAAAATGCTCGCTCTATCGAGTATTCAGTTCTGAATAAGAAGGATTTAACCGGCAACACGCCTCTGCACCGTGCAGCATATAAGAATGATCATCAGGTATGCTTTATATTCTAATTTCACAAGAGAAAGGAAGCCAAAGATTTAACAATATTTTCAAAGCTGTATAGGGCTGGGCATGAGGCGCTTACTAGCTATTTTAGGTGTACTTAGATACTTGACTTGCATTGCAGAGTAATAACAATTTAAACTTGTATTTACTTGTTATAAACTAAGACTTGCTATCTCTGAGTATTTGATCAAATATGAATTCCTTGCAAGTTATTTGCTTCGCTCCATTATTTGATACTTGCAAAATTAAGACCGATACGAAACAAGTAACAAGTATAAGATGAGTAATGAGTATTTGTGTCCAACCTTAAATACAAGTAAAAAATAAGATAAGTATTATTAGGAAGTAACAAATATTTAATAGAGCATATAAGAATTAGCAAATAAAGGAGTAATTATTATTTGTCTTGACAACGCCAATACTTGACTTTTTAAGGCGAGTATGGATCAAGTACGAATACCAAGTAATGATGTCGAACCCCTAAACTGATTGGTCATTTTATGCAGATGGTGAAACTTTTACTAGAATGTCGAATGGTTCAACGGAACGAAGTAAATGGTGATGGTTTAACATTCCTTGATATCTTAAGAACACATGGACAAATTGATGAAGGTGGAGAATTGGAACAAGCTGCTCTAAAAACCGGGTGCATGGAAGCAGCTTCTCTTCCAAAACTGATGAAAAAAACATACGACTTCTTCAAATCACCAATCACGTTTTGGGCTTACTGCTCCACTCATACAAGGCGCATAAGTTCCGACACATCAGACGAAGCTCGTGGAGTCTTCTTAATTATATGCACTTTGCTAATCACAGCAACTTACCAGACCTCCCTCCAGCCTCCAGGAGGTGTGACCCAATCAGAGGGCCATGCAGTGATGAAGCAGACATTCTTCATCGTCCTATGGGTTTCTAACACCATAGGATTCTGCTGCGCTATATTCTACACCTTTTGTCTCTTACCAGCAAGAGGTTTGTTGACTCTGTGGTTTTGTTATATAGGAGCGTCTCTTTGCGTTTCTTACGCGTTAGCAATGGCTGTAATCTCACCACAGCCTATAGTGTTTCTCACCGCGTGCTTTGCCTTGTACCTGCTTTTTCCTCTGTATGTTTTGATGGAAGTTTTCCTAAGGCAATGGCAGAGGCATCAGACGGTAGCACCTGATCCCAAATTGAGCTGGTTTTGGAAAGTTTGATACAACATGTGTGTCGCTTTTACTACAGACTACAGGAGAATAGAGGATTCTGAGAGGCAAAAGACCCAACACTCAAACATATGCCATGTCCCTTGTGACTTGCAATACTGTTCAGTTTGTAATGAATTGGCTTTACATACTACAGATATATGTAGTTCAATAATAAAATGTGGTATATGTAAATGATTCCATGCATGTTAAAATATTCAAGTTGTACTTTATTAACTCAGTATGGTTCTTCATTACAGGCTCTAATGTCATTATAACACCCTTCAAACTTTTTGTTGTTGCTCCTTCAGCTCGGCCTCGAGGGGGATCTGTAATGTTTGATTTGCTCAGCTTTTGCAGGTGTGATCTTCACGCATTTTGCATGGAACCATTTCTCACAAACATTATGTAGCAGCATATACAAATAATTATGCTCATTCGTAAAATCAGTGAATAAAGTGAACTTTCACCCATTAACAAGTTGACAACGTAAAAGATGAAATATTTCCACATGCATGAAATTATTCCTTACCTTACATGCATATAGATATAAAAAATATATAGAAGCCAATTTATTACTAAACGTTAATTGTAATTAAAAAAAATAAAAATAAACAAGGAACATGGCATATGTTTTGAGGGTTACATCTTACCTTTTCAAACCTTCCGAAGCCAGCTCAATCGGGGCACAAGACCCACGGTCAGATGCTTCCGCCAATTATCAAAGAAAATTTCAGACAAGAGATAGAGAGCAAACAGCAGGCAGGGCCGGCTTAACATTATTATGGACCCTAGGGCAAAAAAAAATTTAACCCTCTAAAATTTATATTTAGATAATGTTTAAAATAATTTTAAAATTTAATCAGTAATATTTTGTATATTTCGTGATGAAAATAAAACTATATGCATATCGAATATCTTTAGGCCTTTTTCAATTTTATTTATTATATTTATAATTTTTGTTATATACAAATATAGAACTTTTAAAAAACATTGAGCCCCTTAACTATTATTATACGGGGAACACTAGTTTGGACCCGGGGCGGTCGCACCGCTTGTCCCCCCTCCTCAGCCGGCTCTGACAGCAGGAAGAAGGCGAAGGTCGTGGAGATAAACACTAAAGGGTGGGGTGAGATAACTGCAATTGCTAGAGCATAAGAAATGCACAGAGATCCCCCAATCCAAAAGAACCAACTTGCAAACATATCAAGCGGCAGGAGACAGAACGTGTAGAGTATAGCGCAGCAGAAGCCGACGGTGTTAGAAACCCAAAGAAGGATGAAAAACGTCTGTTTCATCACTGCGGAACCTGCGTTAACATCTTCCTCGGGTTGGTGTACACCTCCCGGAGGCTGGAGTGCAGTCTGGTAGGTGGCTGTTATTATCAAAGTGCATACAATCAAGAACACTCCACGAGCTTCGTCTGATGCGTTGCTCCTTAGGCGTTTCATGAAAGTGGAGGAGAAAGTCCAGAAAGTGAGTGGTTATTTATAAATCTCATACCGTGCCTTTGATCTTGGCACCGAAGCTGATTCTTTACACCCGCCACCCGGTGTTTACAACAACTTGTTACAAATCCAGGTCCTCCTCCTCTCCTGGTCCCTGGCTTCCACCTGCCTCCTCTCTCCGTTCTTGGTTTCTTCTTAAGATATCAAGGAAAGTTAAACCATCACCATTTACATCGTTCCGCTTAACCAACCGACATTCCAATAACAGCCTAACCGCCTGCTACACAAATGGATCCATCATATATATACAAAAATGATTCTTGGAGGAATAATCTCACATTGTTCACTCATTCCAATTATTACTTAAACCTATAGATGGGAAGCCAATCCCACTTGAACTTGCTTTTGTTTACAGTTTAAAACAATGTTCAAAAAATCGCTAGGCAGTAACTAGGCATTCTATAGAGTACTAGCGACTAAGCGGATTATTCGAGGATTATTCGAGGATTAGTCGAGACCTAAACGTTAGAAAATTATTGATTTATTATACATTTATATGACATATATTAGTTTTTAAGTTTAATTATAAAATTATTGTGATTAATTATCATCATTAGATTTACAAAATAAAAGAAATAAGACAAATTTGTAGATTTATAATAAGATTATTGCTTAATTTAACATATTTAGATCGAGTTAAACCGATTTAGAATAGTTTCAATCAGTTTGAATTGTATAAATCGGTATAAATCGGATTCTAAGAAAATTTGTTTCGGACATGACCGAATTGCCGTCTATAGCAATTTTTAGAACTTTGGTTTTAAATATAGAAAAAGAAAAGAAAAACATGCCTGACGATCATTCTTAGATGCTGCAAGGTGCAAAGGCGTGTTGTAGACTTGTAGTCAATATCCACGACTCTCAATGGTGTCAGCGTCTCTTTGGCTCATTCTCTGGATCCATCGAGGACTTGGTGAACTTCAAACCTATCATGTATCACAGCAAGATGCAGAGCATTCTGGCGATCTACGCTCTCATCTTGGATACATTCAGGGGATCCACGAAGGCACCTCGCCACAAGGTCTGCGTTTCCTTTTTGCGCTAGTAAATGAAACGGTGTGATGCCGTTTCTCCCTTTAACGCGGGCAAGACCGCCGTCAAGCCAGATCATCCTGCGGACAAACTCATTTTGATCCATGTTGACAGCAAGATGCAACGGACTATACCCTTTTGTGTTGAGCTTTCTGGCAAAAGAGGGCTTGAGATTCAGCATCTCCTTGGCGAATGGTATGTTCCCAGAAGCTGCAGCTACGTGGAGGGGAGTGGTCACAAATGGTACTGCGTCGATGTTCTCAAGTATGTATGGATTCTCATCAATAAGAGTATACAGCCAGGGCCGGCTGAGGAGGGGGACAAGCGGTGCGACCGCCCTGGGTCCAAACTCGTGTCTCCGTATAATAATAGTTAAGGGGCTCAATTTTTTTTAAAAGTTCTATATTTGTATATAACAAAAATTATAAATATATAAATAAAATTGAAAAAGGCCTAAAGATATTTGATATGCATATAGTTTTATTTTCATCACGAAATATACAAAATATTACTGATTAAATTTTAAAATTATTTTAAACATTATCTAAATATAAATTTTAGAGGGTTAAATTTTTTTTTGCCCTAGGGTCCATAATAATGTTAAGCCGGCCCTGTATACAGCTCATCGATGCTTCCAGATTCAGCTGCTTGTTTAAGTCTTGGATCCATTGGAAAAAAGGTTTATTATCGAACTAACTTTGCAAGATTGATGAAGTTAAAGTGAGGTGACTTTTATAGACACAAAAGAACCAGTGAGTGAGTATGTGAGATGACTAAAAGAAGAGAGTGACTTTTCACATGTAAGTAAGAGAAATAATAAAGAAAGACCTTTTGACACATGAGTATGTTTTATTCCCTCATGATGTTCATAAAAGCTCAGCATCCACTAGCTTTTTTACCAAAAAATTAATCTCTTTGCTTATCCACACATAATCATCCTATCCATTCAAGCAAAGCGATCCACCTATGGGTTTCTTAATCATTCGAATATTTTTATAGTCCTGAGCAGCTGGAAGCTGTCAAGACACCAGTGTAAGTCTGAGGCCTGAGCCCCGATCAAGTTGGTTTTAACGATACCATTAGCATAATATATGGCTTATATTTTGAGAATGCAATGCTGTAACCCCCTTCTTAAGATATATGATATGTTCCAAGTAGTAATTAATGAGACCTTTTGGGCCACTAGTTTAATCTGCGAGAGATGTTGTCGTGTAATAATGAGACCACTTAACCATAGCCCAAAGGATATCTTCTGCTGGGGAAGTCCATATAAAACCATAACTATACAGCCAAACTCCCAGACATCCAATAAACAATGCGATAGGATTAAAGAAATTTTTTAAATAAACCAACCAATCATTAGGGGACAAACATTCTAATTATCTCTAGAAGACAATGCGAATCATATAAACTCATGTCGAACTTAAAGAGTGACAGAGAGAATGAAGAACAAAGATTAAAAGCAAACAATTGATTCTTGATGATGAAAAGCAGAAACTCTAAAGGTAAAGATTGGTTAGTATTCCGGCGGAGCTCCGGCGGCGGGGGTCCAGACAACATCAGAGCCCTCAATGTGGCAAGACTCTCCACCTCCTCCAGTGACCGGCGGCGACTGTCCCTTCCCTTCCTTCGCCTCCGCCGAAGCCGAGGAGTTTTCTTGCTTCACCTCCGCGGGTAACCGGTAATACGAAGGGTTGTTCAAACTCGCGGCGACAACGAAGACGGGTCCGGCGGAGATGAGCGGACCGGAGACGAATCCGCCGATTATCTGTCCCTGAGGTCCGGCGAGCGAGACGGCGAAGGAGTTGGAGACGGGAGGAGGGAGGAAAGCGGCGGAGACGGAGAGGAGATCGAACTTGCCGTGGAAAGTGATGGTTGAGCCGGGAGGTGCGGGGGAAGGCTGGCGCAGCGTGACGTCAGCAACGGAGCCGGAGCCGCTGAGGAGGCAGAGGCCGATGGATCTTTCGCGGCAGAAGCGGTTGATGGAGGCGACGACGTCGTTTCCGGAAGGGACTTGGAGGATGTAAGGGCTCATGGGAGGCTCCAAGGTGAGGAAAACCGGTGGTTTCGGTTTGTTTTTCGAACCTTGGGGTCTGCCACGTGGACGCTGACGCTGTACGTGTTCCATTGATGCGGCGGCGGTGGAGAAGGAGGAGGAGGAGATAGCGTGTTGGTGCTGAGGGAACTTGGAGGTCCAATGTCTCCTTTTTTCACCTTTCTGAATTTTGTATTTGTGTGGTAAAATGGTGAAAAGTAAAAGAGGAAGAAGATGCAGAGTTTGTTGGTAATAGTGTACAAAGACTAGTCGTTGTCTCTTTAATGGGCAAAAGTGGTGTGTTTGATTAATTATATAATTTGACCAGAAAGTATTTTGCTTTTTCTCTCTATCTCTACTACATGAGTTGTTAATAAGAGAGGACATTTTATCCGTTAAATTTGATTCGATTCGTTATTCGTTTCGATTCGATCCGAAAATTCTGGATATCTGTAAACTTTGGAGTCAAAGCAAATATTAAAAATCAATATCCGTTAAAATCGAAGCAAATCACAAATATTAAATTTTGGAAAGCGGATATCCGATCCGATCCAACAATATATAAATACATGTATATCTTGATTATATTTAAAAAATTTAAAGTATAAAATTATATAATTATTATTCTAACATATGATTTGATAAATTATATTCACTTTATTATTTATATAAAAGTATTACGTAAAGGAAGATAACACATTTATGATAATTATAATTTTTTCTTAAGTTTTGTGTTATTATAATTGTTAACTAAGCTTAAATTTTTTTACAAAATATGTAGATTCACTACTTCTTTTAATTTTTATCATATATATCATGCGAAAAAATATTTTACAAAATAAATTTGTATCAAAATTTTAAGATTATTTATATTAATCAAAACATATGAGATATCCGTAAGTATTCGTAAATATCCGCAAATATCTATTTATTTTCTGGATATCCGTCTTTCCGAATATCCTTATTTTTCTGAAGCAAAGCAAATCGAATCGAAAAATTAGATATATGTAACATACGAGGCAAATCACAAATATCTTCAAAAACTTGGATATCCGATCCGTTTCGGTGCCTAATTGTTAATGCGTTCAATATATATATATATATATATATATATATTTATTTTTTTTGGTGGGTGTAAATGCGTTCAATATGTTACATTGTTGATAATATCGAGGCCGTGCCATTTGTAACACTCCGCTCCAGGCATCTGCTCTTTCCTGTGTTGTTGTTTATCTGCTCTCCTCTGTATCCCTCGATGACCCTGAGGCTGAGCCATCTGAAGGCTACACAGTAACTAGAATATTGTAACACTAGTGAAACAAATACGCCTTCGAGAATGTAAACGTATAAAGCAGAAGAAGGCCAATCAGGTCAACCATTTTAGACAGGCATAAAGAGCCAAAATTGTCAAGTCTCGTACCAAGAAGAGAAATATAACTAATTGACTATAGACTCCTTTAAAGACGGAATTTTTATAAGAATCACAAGACAAAATTAGTCACAGTATTTTGATAATAACAGTAAAGATCAACAAGAAGAAAAGAGACATTACTAACTGTAAAGCTGTTTTTCAATCACATTAAAGACTAGACAATCAAATGCAACTTTATGATCGTCTTTTTCAAGCTCTGTGTTTCTTGTTGGCACCGCAGCAACTTGGGCATTTGTAATGTTTGATGTGCTCAGCCCTTGCAGGTGTGATCTTGACGCATTTTCCATGGAACCATCTCTCACAAGTATCACACCATATCCAGAACTCCTCTTCTCCATCATCGCTCTCTCCACACACGCCACAAAACTCACCTTGCCCCTCGTCTTCCTCCCCATCATCATCTCCGCTCTCACTTTCTTCTCTTGGTGGTGGTGGTGGTGGTGGTGGGGATCTCTTTGAAGCCTTAGTCTGAGATTCAGATTGGTGAGAACATTAAAACAGAGATAGATAGATAAGACTGAGAATTTAAAAAAGAAGCGTCTATTATACCTTGACACCACCAGACTTGCTTCTGCTACTGTTGTGGTTACCAGATTGATCCTTGGATTGCTTTGCGTTGCCAGTTACAACCTCGAAAATGGTTGGGAGATCATTTATCATCCGGAACAGCCTCATCCTGAAACAAAATTTAGTTATATAAGACCACCAGTCACAAACATGTGTACAAGAACATAGAACACTGAGCAGAGAAAGGAAAGCTATACCTCTCGTTTTTATCAAAAGAGAAACGTGCACCAAAGTAGAAGGCAACAGCGATGAGCCAAGAGTCAGAGTGAACAGCAATCAAAGAGACCCAGTTTTCCTCTGGCATACCGTCCCTTGAGAAGTTGATGCCAAGAGCTGGTTCAGGAAGCTCAGGAGGGACCTCGTCGACGGGAAGATTAAGCTCCCACGACCCATTTGGAAGCCCGTAGAGACACAAGTTTTCATTGGCTGCACACATTTAAAAAAAAAAACAGAATTACCCTTAGAAAAGGAGACCACACAGAGAAACTCACAAACACTTCAAAAAAAAATGATGAAACCAAAACTACTCCGAAGAGGAAGATAATGAAAGATGTACACCAGTAGAACGCTGACAACAACAACAACTGTAGAAAAAAACAAAGAAACACGAGACAAGTGAACAAACACATGAAGCAAAAATAAATTTACCATCATCACAAACTAATCCCTAAATCAAAAACAGGGGACACATAACCTCAAACTACTTGAAAGATAAAAACTTTGTGAAATCAAGCAGACAAGAATCAATGCGGAGTGAGGAGGATAAAACTCACCAGGGTCACACTTATCGTAAAACTTGCGTACATCTGCACCCACAGAAAAGAAATCATGAATCAGTCAAAATCCCAGCAAACGATAAAACAAAGGGCACGAAGAAGAATAAAGGTGTTAACTTTATGCTCAGGAATGAAGAAAACCCAATGGAACAAAGAACAAACGGTGACAAGGTGGTCAAAGCTTGAGAAAGAAACAAGCTTTAGATTCGAAGAAAGAAAGAGAGAGATGGGAAGTATTAACCAGTAGTGAGAGCTTTGATGAGACCAGCTCTTCGTCCCCTAAAGTCCTTAAACACATCTTCAGCAGCGCGTCCCTCCATATGCTCGCTCGCAAACACCGGCGGTGATTCCGGTGAGAATGTATGGGAGGTGGAAGAGAAAGAAACCCAACAGCCAAAGATCGGTTTTTTATTTTATTTTCCCTCTCTTTCAGCGGAACTCTGTATTTTGGATTCGGAGAGAGAGGGAGATTATATATTGAGAGAGAGGAGAGAGAACCCTAGAAACGAAAAAGGAAAGACTGGGAGGGGGGGCGCTATGTTGTATCAGATTACAGCGGCGACTCTATTTATTTTTTTTATTTTTTAATTCAACATGTATATTTAATCTCTATATTAAATTTAATTATACTACTATTTGTCTTTTGTTTTTTAGTCTAGCTGACTAGTTCTAAATTCCAATATTTTATTACAAGTCATTTCTTTTTTTTTCCTTTTTTTTAAGTCAACAGTTTAATATTAGTAGTATTTTTTTGGAGTATAAATTAGTAATATAATTAAAAAATTTAAACAAAAAAATTAATGGACATATGAACATTGACTAAAAGAGGTTTCCAACCTGAAATCAGAGTCAAGAGTAAGAACGATCTCATGGTCCTTCACTTGGTAGGGGAATAATTATCATAATTTTATTTTCTTAGAGGTTGGGGTTAAGGTTTTGATAACCTCTGCTTTAGTATAAGTTAGTAATATAATTAATTTTTAGACAAAAAAATTACTGGATATATAAACGTTGACTAAAAATTACTTCTTTTTTTTGAAAAGGGACTAAAAATTACTTGGTAAGCGAGTAATTAACATATTTTTTTAGAGGGGGAGCTAAGGTTTTGATGACCTCTGGTTTTAGTTCTCTGAAATTACAAGTGACAAAATACTTTTTAGACTTTCAACCGAAATGTACCACTGGGAAATAAAATTAAGCACAGATGAAACAACACTCTAATTTGTTCATCAAGGCACATGATCCGCCTTTTATGTTTACATATATTTGAGTCACATTCTCATCACATCCAACTTTATTAGAAAGCCTCCTCCTACTTGTGAGTTTCACCATTTTAACTTTGCCGGAAAGTACTGCCAACAATAAACACCGATTATTATTACCCGCAGGTTTGCTTCAAAATTTGTAAATATGAAACATACATACGTACCTTGTTGATAAGGGAGAGATAGTATGGTTTCACTTCCTCGACGTTTATACGGACTTTGCTTTTGCTGTAAAGATCATACTTGTTAAACACTTTCAGCCACTTCATGTTCTCTCTGTCTTCCTCGTTCATCAAATGCTTGTATGCTTCTGACTTGTGAAGCGCTATCAACACACACACACACACAACACATGTATAAGATAATCTTGACTCGTTTATTTATCGGTGGATTTGAGCATATCAGACACTAGTAAATTCCATATACCGTAGAACGAGTGGTATCTGATAATGAAAAGACCAGCCGATGGTAATGTAGTCTTGTTCTCCTTGGCAACCTGTGAAACAGAGCGACTGCATCAAACATAGATTCTTATATGCAAACGTAAAAAAGTGTTGAGATTGTAGTTTGCTTATACCAGGTACATGTAATCATCATGCCCCCAAGACATGAACACGTTGTCAAGCCCACAGCCTTCGGTGTATATCCCGTACTTGGTGTTGTAACTTGGGTTGTTGAAGTCTGGATTCTCCTTGAAGTACTGCATCAAGAAACATGTAATCAGTTTTTAAATGTTTTAAGTTTTTTTAGTGTATTAAGAGAATCTCTTATATATACCTTGTGGTGAACAATAGACTCATCAAAAGCACATCCCACTGGATATGTATCACCAACAACAGCCCATTGAGGAAGCTCACCAAATGAAGAGTGGAGAAGAACTTTCCCAAGATCTGGTTCACATACACACACCAAAAAAAAAAAAAATCATTACAAAACGGTAAAACAAATGGTTTTAATATGTTATAGAATTTTACCATGGATAAGACCGGTCAAATGGAGCCAGTCTTCATCAGGGTAATCTTTTCTGATGGCTTCAGCTGTCTGAAGCAAATGTTCGATCTGAGGCTCGTCCAAGTCAGGATCACTCTCATCGACAAACTCATTGAGAAGCTCACAGCATTCCCAAATGCTCATCTCGGTTCGGTTCAGCTTCCCGTATTCCTCTCTCATCCTCCTAACGAAGTCAACGGTTTGTCCAATATGATTGGTTTTGTAGAACTCCTCCACACTTCTCCTCCTCTCACTTTGAGCATCATAATCCCTTTTTTTATATGACAACAAGAAGTTTCGATCTTGCAATATATGGACCAAGGTAATAATAAAAATATGAAAAATATTCCAAGAGAGAAATTACCTGAAGGTGTGACCAAAAGAGTTGGTGTGAGGAGCCACAAAAACTCCATCTAACACCAACTCTGTTTCTTCCTCTGTTACATTCTTCTCTTCAGTATTATCCCCTGCATCTTCATAAACTCAAATCCAATAATCAAATTCTAAAAACATAATCCAAGCAAACCCACAAAAGAATATAAGCTGAAATTTAATCCAAAATATTCATTGCAAGATATTATTAGCAGATCATTTCAAGACTAGAGAGGTAAAAAGATTGACGAACCATTGTGATCAGAGTGGTGATCGATGAGAATCGTCATGGAGACTCAGATGAATAAGCCAAAAGGATGAGGAGGAGAGACGAAGCTAGGGTTTTGTTGGTGATGACGGCGAAAGGAAGTGTGATGGTTTATATAGGAGAGGAAGTGAGTCCTGAAGTGTGAATAACGAAGTAAGTGAGCCCTTCGCCATGTTTTCAGAATCAGGACTCGTAAAGAGTCCTTCAATGGCAAAAAGTTCAAAATCTCCCTCTTTTTTTAGGTTTAGTGTTCATGCAGACAAAACAGACAAAAGAAACAGCTGTACTAAAAGTGGAGATGAGTCAAGACAATGACTTGGTGCGTGATTAAATGTGTGTTTTAATGATTTCTTTGTACATTTGTCAGATCTTAGTGATTAATTAACAAACTTTTTTATTTTATATTTTTTGCTTTTTAACTACTTTGAAATTTGCTTTATTCTCGGTTTTTAAAAGTTGACAAACTACATTTGATTTCAAGTATACAATAAACCTAGGTTTTGTAAAAAGGTAGTAGTCATAAACCTAACTGGTCCAGAAAAAAGATCTATAGGTTATTAAACCAAATCATAAATAAAACATAGCGATAACTAGATGTTAAAACATAAAGCTTCTTTTATAAAATGAATAATGTAACGAATCTTCTGATATTTATTTCCTCTTCTTTAAAATCCCGAAGGTGAGCCGTAAAACGATTGCTGAACAACCACGTCACTTTAACGTAAGATTCACAAGAAAAAAGAAGAAAAAGCCAACTCGGTTGGCTCCACATGACGTGGTGCTCTCTCGTCTTAAATAGATAGTAGTTTTTGTCTTTGTCCTATATCACACCGTCATTTTCTTGAGAAACGCGATGGAGGCTATTTCTTATGAGTCCTTGGATCGGTAAGTTTTGTTTTTTATTCATCCGACGACGCGTGCTTATACGACCAAAAAAAAATTAGGAATAGAGTTAAAAAGAGACGTCTCGATTGCATGTGTGCTTACTAATCTTAGCAGTACGTAACAAAATAATCCCCTAGAATTCACGGTTTCTTGGGGTTGCGCTTCCTTTGTCTCTGAACTTTATTGCAAGTTTAACTAGAACTATTGATTTTTGATCAATTGACATCATAATAAATTTGTAAGATGATTCTTAACTCTTCCTACAATCTCAAATTTTATCAACTTAACTGTTATATACCACTAATTTCGTAAGTTCTACATGCATGCTTCTAAATTGCCACAAAATAGGTAAAATAAATAGCGATGTAAACAAACAAACTTCAATTACAGAATTAGAATCAAGCCAGGGCAGAACAATTTGTTATGTGTTACGTGAAAATTTCACCTAAGCTTCAATTAGGTGAAACAGAGAGGACTAGAATGGTAGCAAGATGACCAACCAGTCCAAAGCGATCAATTGCATTTATTTATTTTTTCATAAAAACGAACACTCGGCGAATGCATAGCCAGCCATGATCCATAAATACCAATGATCATTGAATTTTAAACACAAAAACCATTCCTTCGTCTCATAACACAGAGTTGGAAATCTCAATTAAACCATTGCAAGGTATGAACTCTTATCATTCTGAGACCATTAGTTAATAAGAGCAAGAGAGACTCTAACTACTAGTTAAACCATATTCAATTAGTTTACGAAGATATCACAACTGATCATTCTTCAATCCTTTACATGTACAATTATATCTATGAAGAGGAGCAAGAACCCCCCACGATTTACCTACACGATCTTAACACTCCTGCTTAAAGAAAAGAGATTAACGTTCCACCATTTTCGGCTGTTTGACATGTTTCTCTCTATTATTGTATTACCTCAGGTGTTTTGATTGTTTGCATCCATCTCCATGGGATACACTCTCAGTTTCACTGAATCGGATGGTACTGTGTGATACCACGTTTTGGTGGAAGCTTTCTTAGGATAAAGAGGACCAGCGAAGAAGGCAGTATCTCCACCAACTGTAATTAAACCAGATGACACGCCTTCTGTTAGGATTCTCAAAAGAAGTTTCATACTTACATTTTAAGATCCATGATCCACTATATGTATATATATATATATGGCAGTGCAAGAATGTTAATTAGAGAGCTAACCAGGTAATATATGAAGTTTAGGATGGGGTGATCCAAGACATCAAGATCTGCTGCATCATCGAACGCATTAAAGCACATCTACACCATTAATAAAAAGATGAAATAAAAACTCTGGTTAGCTGTAGCTTCAAAATTTGACCACTAGCAATATTCAAGCAACAACAAGAACGATCTACTGATATCACTATTTTGACGATGTCTATCTGTTTACCATGATGCACCTGATGAGGAAACAGGTAAAGCAGATGCTTGTCACGTAACCGACCTGTGTCATACGCATAACACAATACATAAAGTGAGTAAAGTTCCAAGAAACGCAAATATGAAGCTTGATCTGCTAACTTCTATAGTTTGAAATTCAAGTTTCACCTCTTGCAGCTTCTTGCGCCTCCCTTTCGATTCTACTGGAAACCGTTGCAGCATTAGGAAAAGCCTGCGAGGAGATTTATGTCATATAAAGCATCACACTCAACTGCGGCAGGGGAAAAGGTGGCAGCAGGTAGCAAGAATATAAACGAAGCTACCATCATGGTGTAGCATATGCAAGTGAGAAACGAATTATCACCTTCCTCCATATAATAAAAATCCAAGGGCCGCGAACAATGACACACCTGCAATATACACACATTCACAAGAGTTGAGATGTAACCGAATACAAACAATTCATCTACAAGGATGAATAACACTTCAAGCTATATTACCTGCAAAGAACATCTTGGAAATGATAATCGTAACGTGAACAGGCTTCCACCACAACACCAACCAAAGCACAATCTGAAATTAATGCATTCACACGAAAGATCAAAGCTTGAAAACCATATCAATCAGACACAAAGGATGCGAGGCAATATAAGAACAAGTTAAATATTAATTCTTGAACTTTGCAAGTTTCACCTGAACAACATAGACAAGGGCATTAGTAGTGAAGAAACTTGGCCTCAGTCCATCAGTTGATACAGCACGTGCCTGTTGGGACAGAGTAAACATCAACTTAACAACGCACTAATTAAAAAATATACACCAAAATCAGACTCTACCTGGTAGTATATCTCAGCCCAAAAGAGGACGAGAAGCGCATACGTTGTAAAGAAAGCAAGACTCGGAATGTCAAGCAAGATATGTTGTAGAATCTACAAAAGCAAAATCAGACAATCAACGAGGTTGATATATAATCACAACAAGCCAATGAAGACAACAAACAAACCTCTGGCTGCATGTTCTGTGCATCACGCCTGAAGACAAACACTAGAGCTCGAACTACAAAGGAAGAAGAATCAACAAAAAGATAGACAACAAGATCACGTTTTTGCAGCTACACACACACACCTCCGTTCACGAGGAAATTGAGAAAGTGAAAGACTTTCTGCGTCGTCCATCCGTATTCCGGAACCCTCAACTGTATCCTTACCAATTGAATCTATAAAAAGATAAAAGAATGCAACATTAAATCAAAATCTATCACCAAAAGTTCTATTCATAATCTCCCTACCACAGCAATGACGGAAACGACTGCGTATAAGACAGCGAGGAGGTGGAAGATACGGTCTTGCCAGACCGGAGACTCGTTCACGTCCCACCACCAATTCGTACCTTCCTTCAGGTTAAGCGATGCCGCCGAGGAAGGAGACGACAAAGAGTGCATCAGAAACAAGCCGCCGGTTCTCATCTCATACGAAACAAATGTAGTCGGATTCGTTGATGGTTTTAGCTTCGATCAAACGAAAAGAGAATCGATCGAATCACTTCTCCTCTCTCCTTCGCCTTCCTTCCTTCCTTCCATGTTTTGGTTTTTTTTTTTCTTTTGCTTTTTTTATAAAAAAGGTTTTTTATAGTGTTCCAGAAATAAGATTGAGAACGACCGTGACGGGGAAATACAGAGAATGACGTGGAAACAATAGAAGAGCGGATTGATAAAGTAACTGGAAATAGCCGGTGATTCTTTCGAGGAGGACAAGTTGTGGTGACTGACACGCTAGGTTGTTGTCATTGTTCCACGTGGAAAAGCCAAGGCTAGCTGGAAATAAAATTGAAGTTTACAATACCTCTCATGAATTCTCAAAGGATATCTTAAAGAAAGAACTAATCGCTGGCTGAACCCTTGGTATATGCGTAAGCTTTCTCAAGGTGGAAAAGAGATATTATTTTAAATCCACAGCTTCAGCTCTTCCGGTGTTTGCTATGTTTGTTTTTAAACTTCCAAAGAAGTTGTGCTCGAAGCTCTCTAGTGCAATGACAGATTTTTGATGGGGAGCAGATTCTCACCTGAGGAAAATTCACTGGTTAGCATGGGATAAGCTTTGTTTGTCTAAGGAGTATGGCGGCTTGGGTTTTCGTGATCTGGTAGCTTTTAACCAGACTCTATTAGCTAAACAAACTTGGAAAATTTTATCCTCTCCTGAATCCTTGTTAGCTCGGTTTCTTAAGAGTAGATACTTCTTAATGGTGAATTTTTGAAAACTTCCTTAGGAAAAAGACCGTCTTATGCTTGGAGAAGCTTGTTATTTGGTAGAGAGCTACTGAACAAAGGTATCAAGAAGAGGGTTGGTGATGGAAACTCGATCTTTGTTTGGTCAGATAGATGGATTGAAGATGACTCTGATGGTTATGGCCTTAGGGCTCCTTGGATTAAAAATTTGATGTTTGATGCCATCCTTAAGGTCAGAAACCTTATTGATTTTAGTGCCAGAAGGTGGAATAGAGTTGTTTTGGAAGATCTTGTTGTTCCTTCGGATGTCAGGATCCTTCTACAGAATCAGCCAGTGGTTTCGAAACAAGATTTCTGGTCTTGGAATTTTAACAAAAGTGGGGCGTATTCGGTGAAGTCAAGGTATTGGCTTGCATCTCAAGGAAAATTTTTTGAGTTGAAACTTCAGATGGAAGCTCTTCCCTCTGTTAATTGCTTAAAGGCCTTATCGTGGAAGATC
The DNA here is from genome assembly GCF_000695525.1 of Brassica oleracea var. oleracea. Classification (NCBI taxonomy): domain Eukaryota; kingdom Viridiplantae; phylum Streptophyta; class Magnoliopsida; order Brassicales; family Brassicaceae; genus Brassica; species Brassica oleracea. Next base: position 6,638,988 of record NC_027752.1, read on the forward strand.
CCTGCTCCCTCAAAGTTGTGTTGTTTTGTGTGGAAAGCGCTTTCTGATGCATTATCTGTTGCGGATCTGGTTCTAGCAAGAGGAATGAAGGGAGATGATAGATGTCAACTGTGTGGATTGGAGGGTGAATCCATTAATCACCTTCTGTTTCAGTGTGACCTAGCAAGGCAAACTTGGGCGATGTCCAACATTTTCTTACCTAAAAATGGGTTTCAAGACTCCTCTATTTTCTCCAATTTATACTTCATGTTCTATCTTCATAAGAATAGGCATGTTGAAGCCATTAATTCTTGGGTTTGGCCTTGGATTTTATGGTTTCTTTGGAAGAATAGAAATGGCTTCCTCTTTGAAGGTTCTTTATTTTCTCCATCGGACATCCTTTTGAAGGCACATGAAGAAGCTGAGCAATGGTTTATGGCTCAAGAGGTTGATGGAGAGGCTGAGGTTATGTTGATGAATCATGTACTTCAGGAATGTTCGCCAAAAGTGTCTTTTCCTAGGCTTGGATGGGTTAATTGTGAGTTTCCTATGGATTGGTGTAAGAAATCTGCAACGGTGGGAGCAGCTTGGTTGGTTAGAGATTCTCGTGGTTGGATTCAAGAACATAGTAGAAGATCCTTTTCTTCTATTTCTTCAGTGTTAGATGCAAAATTGGCGGTCTTCTTATGGGTCATTGAGAGTATGACCAACTTAAAGAAGAACAAGGTAGTCTTTGTTTCGGATTTCCAAGATATGGTTGATGCTGTTCTTCATCCGATTCATTGGCCGGCTCTACAATTTCAAGCATCAGAATTGCGAGTGGCGTTGCAGGATTTGGAAGTTTGGAACTTGCAGGTAGTGGTTCGAGGGAGTCTTAGAGGTGTCTCTTTCATTACACAAAGTGTGAATAATCTGGGTCTTTGGTAGTCTTATGTTGCTGCGGGTCATCCGCACTGGCTTCGTTTGCTATTTGTCGATGAAAGAGCTCTATCTAGCCTTTAGCTTCCCTGGTTATGGTGTTGTTGTTTGATTTTGGGGTATAGTATAATGGTAAATATAGTTGGGTCTAATGCAGATAGACCAGTGTTCTGTTGCTCTAATTTTCTGGTGAGCATGGTGTATTCAGTTGTAACACTTTATGATGATATATGCATATTTCAATTTGGGAAAAAAAAATCTCCCAATTAAAATCTCAAACCTGCTTTATCTCTCAACCGATCACTTGATTTTACTTTCCATTTTTTTTTATAAATAAAACTATAATGATTATCAACATTAAAAAACAAATTATTATTATTTAGTCACATATCTGCTTACATTTAAATGGTATTTTCTTATAAGATACTAAAGTTGTTGTTTCATTGTGTTTTAATCAAAAATAAAATTATATTATTCACACAGAAACATCTAAATTTAGTAATTGCTGCATTCAGACAAAGAGTTTGAGGACTTAAAATAATTATTATGATTCTTTCAGAAAATGATATATATATGTGTGTGTGATTTAATTTTCATAGAGCGTTAAGATATATAGGAACATGCAGAAATGTAGTTAAGGTATTATGATTGATCTATTTAATTTAATTTTTATTTTTGTAAATAATTCTCCTTAAAAATAAAAATCTCCTTAGATTTGATATAAAGAAAATAAAAACAATGAAACTAAAAATATATTTAGACTATTCAGTTACGGTTATCATTTCCAAGATGTTCTTTGCAGGTGGAAATGATAATCGTAACGACCCTCAGACTCACACACAGATTTGTAAATACCAAGTTGCATCACATTATTTATTAACCAATTGAATTTCTTTAAGCATGTAAAAGCTACAAAAATAAAATATAAAACAAAACATAAAAAGAGAATTAGAGAAAAACTAAGAGCTTGTTTATCGCAGGTCTTTTAGGTTGGGTCTTTTAGCGTAATATAAGATATTGTCTCTTATCTTTTAATTAAAAAAGCTAAGAGACATCTCTTATATCTCTTATTTAAGAGACTGTATTTTATATTACGTTAAGAGACACAATCTAAGAAATCTACAATAAACATGCTCTAAGATACCACTTTGTTTTCAGTTTATGGATGGTTCTTTTCTTGTATTCCATTTACTACAGACAAAACTCATTTGTTTTGTTTTGGCTTTTCTTTTGATGGATTGTATGTTGACCTAATAATGCTTCGTTCTTGTCAACGCGAGTTTGTCTCGTCTTCTTCCCTCCTGTTTTTATTGGGTGTACACTTACAAAAACATTTTATTTCACTCTATGTCTCAGATTTTTCATATTTGGAAAAGGGAGATACAAAAATGATCAGTCTTTCTAATTAAGACAAACCTTGCATGCGAGCGAAGCTTGATATACAAATGCGGTAGTATAATTAAGTAGAGAAAAAAGTGAGAACTAAAGGGATGGAACAACAACAACAACAAAGAGAATATGAGATGATAACAATTCACCTTGGAGAAAAAACGTTGTGTGGATTTGAGAGAGAACATAGAATGACATTGCACAAATATAAATTATGGGTGGATGTAGTTATAAAAGATTGAGGTGACTGGTGATCGTAGAGGTGTGGGTAAGAAAAACCAATGTAGAGAGATTATTTGATTGAACGTGTATTACCTTTCACCTTTTTCTATTTTTATTATTTTAAACATTATTTTGTAATTTTTAAATATGAAATAAAATCCATGTGTTAAAATACTACTGGCCAAGTGACTTATGTTTTAGTATATAAAGGATTATTGATTCTTATGTTGAAACTAAAACTTAATTATATAATAAGAATATTTATATTATTCCTTTTTAGATAATATATGAGCTTTTAGACTTTTACTGATGCTAGTAGCTAATGCTCCTAGAATTTGTAACTAATAACATTAACATAGCAAAACTGGACATTGATTTAGAAAAAATCGGTTTGGTTAGTTTAAAAATTAGAACCGTGTAATATATGAAAAACATAAATTTTTATTCCAATAATATTCAGATGACAAATGGATTATTGAAGAAATCAGTTACATACAATTGCAACAATGAAACAAATTTAATGGGTAAATGTAAAAAAAATAATAACATGAATTTTAGAAAGTCATCAAACTTTCTTGGAGAGATGTATTAATTAACAGCAGTGCATATCCTTCGGATTTGTCCAGCTGAGCCGGTGAGTGTTTGAATATCTCCCATCTTGATCATTGCAGCTGCAAAATCAGACGCAAATCTAGAAGGGTTTCTGCTATATTCCGACACAATACTGTCCGTAGAAGCTCCGGCTCCGAATAAAACCTGATCACTCGCCAAAAGTCCTTTCTTCTGCATCAAGTTTCTGTAGTAGTTATTGTCGAACGAGTTTGGTGTCACTTGATCAAGAGGTGCTAGATTCGTATCCCCACCGTTGACCGGACAGCGACGCTTACGTGTGCTCGAGAATCCGGCGTCGATGTCACTCGAGTTGTCGTACAGCCTTTCCTTGAACGTTACGCATTGAGCTTGCCCTAATGTATGAGCTCCTGTATATAGGGTTCACGTGTGTCAAAAGCAAGCCATTAAGGAGAAAAATCGATAACAAATAAGTTTCTTTTATTGGGACTGACCTGAGAGAGCGACAAGGTCTCTAGTGTTGAGACCTTTTCGAAGGAAGAGATCAGAGAGCTCGTCGAGACTTGCCCTGAAACTGGGGAGATCGCCACTATCTGCAATAGCTCTAAACGCAGCGGTGGAATCTCTCCGGCCAACCTTCACTTCATATCTTGGACCTCCGACCTATTGATGATTCCAAAGTTTACATATTTAAGAATTAGTTAGAACTAAAAGAAATCGAACTAAAGTGTTGTAGTCCAATTGTTTCTATGTTGCCTTTTATATTTAGCTGTTATAAAGTAGTGGTAGTGCATGTGTTTTCCTCATATTTAACAACGCACAACGCTTTGTGAACATATATGTTTGTGAGCGTCCGTACAGGTATTATTATGTACTTACGTATTCAGAAGCGTCTCTAGCGGGAACGGCAATGATATCAGCGCAAGAAACGACACCAGGACACACTCTCTCAACAGCAGATTTGGCTTGGTCGATAACTTCAAACCCTCTCGCTGATTGAAAGTTTGGGACTGCATCTCTCTCACTCTCCATGGTAGGAGTTGCAACGAGCATAACCGATGCATCACAACCCTACAAAAAAAAAATCAAAACCAAACATAAATTTAAGAGCTGTCCACTAACATAGTGTATACATATGCATTAACGATCACATGTTAATATATACATACATTAACGAAGCAGTCGTGGAAATGGAGACGGATGAGAGAAGCAGCCATTCTACGTTCACGGCTTATGGCGGTTCGGATTGAGGATCGGATGGTTGATAGAGCGTTTGAGCAACTTTGGTCGTAGAAAGTAGGGGAGAGTTGTGCTTGACGGAAACAAGAGAAGTTTAATAATAGCAACACGAGAATCTTGAAGAACGCCATAATAGTGTTATAACAAGAAGGTTTTCTCACTTTTCGAAGTAGTAAAACAAATTTTGTAAATAGCTAATGGATAAGTACTGATTTGATGAACTGAGTATATTTGATGTGAGTGATTGAAATGAGACGAAATAAGCATTGATATATATACAAGCGAAATAATCAAAGTGCGGTCCCTTTTAGCTGCGGGAACGCGTGGTAGTATATACCATACCCTTCTGACCTTTTCAAATACGTTGCCTTTTATTTTACGTATTGTTTTTATTATTTTGCTTGATAGTGAAACAAACTAACATGATTATATTCTCTTCTTAGATTCAATAATTTGAAATTATAATATTATTTTTACGTAAACTCTAGTAAATTTGCTTTAATTAAGAGTTATAGCTTATTTTAAATTGAACATTCTAAACTTAAATTATAATTTTATGATTATTAAGATATTTGTGTTTAAGAGAAGAGTCATGTATATATATATATTTATTTTATTTTTTGTTCAATAAAAACAAATCTTGAATATATATATATATACATATATACAAGATATTTGATTATTTCCCCTTCATTTTCTACTCTTGCATCACTGTAACATTTTAATCAAAAGGAAACTGAGTAAAGTATCCGAATTAGGTTTAGATTATGGAGTATGGCCTGCGTTGACCACGCGATATATATAGTTCAATATACATATTAAAATGGTTACGCAAAATTTTGAAAATTGACTTTTGACTTTGGAAAAGTAGCGAGAGCATCTTTGATAGGCTAGTGTTTTGAGGAATTGTCCATACCATAACCATAAGTGGTGACGAGGTTGCTTCTTAACTTGTTCTTCTTTGCCTTCCTCTTTTGGGAAGACAGTTTGGAGCTTACTAGACGAACATAATTGAATTGACCTTTTCATACAAACAATTAAAAATGAACGTTCGAGACAAACACATTCATATATATGTACTACGCATCTGTTCTATACATTTGTGGTGGCCACACATGGTGTGAAATTAATGGTCCTAGGTTTCCACCGTGACATGTATCATGTCACATGATATCTCCTTTTTATCCCTTCTACGGTTTTTTGACGTTAAGTTCTAATGAAATGTAAGAAATTATCAAAAGAAAAGCAAAATCATGTACTCCCTCCGTTCCTAAAAGATCCATGTTATAGTTTTTTCACACTTATTAAAAAAACATTTAAAATTGTATTTTTCAATACATTGTTTTCCTTAATTAGCTATTTTCAATAACTTTTAACCAATGAAATTTTATTAAACACAATTGTATTTTTTGAAAAGTACATTTTTTCATTAATTAATGCCTTGAAAATGTAAAAAATGTATTTTTTTAAAAAAAAAAAATTTCTAAAAAATAGATCTATAAAGAACAGAGGGAGTATAAAACAAAGAATTTAGAGTCTACATGTCATGTAAATTCTTTAACGTATCATCAAAGTTTAATTCATGATGTTAATAAAACAAGAAAGTTATTAATCGAAACCCCTTAAAATACTAAGACACAATTTCGTTTGGATACAAATATTATGATGTTTTTATGCTTGATCTATGTCTACCGTCGTCCGTACACATATTAGCGATCCAAACAAAATTACTGATCGATGAATAAAATTTTGATCCTAATCATAAACATGGGTATAGTGATCAGGAAATGTTGTATTTTATAATGATGGATGTGGAATTGTACACTGTAATAGTTAGTTTCCCTTTAAGAGATTAAGGGAAATCATATGAATAGCGACGGTACATATATATCAACATGATCTGTTTTAACGCAACTGACCTTGTCTTGCTATTTACAGCACTACAAATTGACAACTCAGGGGCATCGCAAGTCTCATTAACCAAACAATAGTTATACGTCAATCCCAATTATATTTGCTAAATAAAAAATTACCATCCGTCGGTGACGTCAATCCCAATTATATTGGAAAAATTGTCGATATAGAACAACTAAAGTAAGGTATTGTCCCTTACAATAAAATCAACTTTTGTCACTTTTGGACATTCACTACTCTTTTTGTATATAAAAATTCATATCAATTTTTTTTAAATGCAAAAAAATCTGAAAAAATAGTAGTATATTTGATGTAGATAAGCAACTGCATATAAGAAAAATATATTTGGATTCAAAAAATGTTTGAATAGTAATTTCAAAAATGGAGTAAATGTGTTAGAAAATCAGATCTACCATCTACGGAGGTTTAGAATATATAATCTAACAAAGACATAGTGATCTACCAACCGTAGAATGCGCAATACACCGAAAACATTAACAACTACTAGGGAAGAATATAAAATCCTCATTCCCTCTATGCTCTACATAACTGGTAGATTTGATGTGCTACAAAAATTAATTAATCTACTAAGGTAGGAAATGCATTATTCGAATTGTCTTTTTGTCTACGTTGGTGGTATACAATATTCTACCAGACCTTCTAATTTCTAAACAGATAGAATGCAAATTCTACCTAATAAAATTACAAAATCCAAAAATATAGCCAATAATGGTTAGGAAATATTCAGTAAATGTTTTTTATTTCCTTTTTTATTTTTTTTTCCTAAAATCTAGTCTTCTTCTTCAACATAGCACGATTTCTGAAATTAAACGTGGAAGTTCTTCATCATTTTTTAGTTCTTCCAATCTTTTTTCATTCTAAAATATGAAGATTAACATCTATGCTTCATGTGGTTTGGGGAAATCATCGATGAACAATGGATGGGGATTTCTTGTTGATGAAGAAAAAGGAGGCAAGTTACTTACTTTGGACACAAGTTCAAGCTTTGAAAACCTAAAGGTTATGGTGTGTGAAGACTTTGGAATTGATGTAAACATGGTCAATATAGAGCTGAGTTATTTACCTTCCAATTTGATCAATAGCATCAACTCACCACCCGTTATCATCACCAGTGATCGGCAAGTTAGAAATTTTCTTACATATGTAAAGAACAAAGCTTCGACGCAGTTGTGTGTGAGTACTCAAGCCCCTAACATAGCGGAAGAAGGTACTGAGTCGCCTAACAGAGAGGAAGAGCCTATGGAGTCTGACGATTCAGGTGATATGGAGTCTGGCGATGCAGCTGATATGGATTCAGAAGAAGATATTGAGGTACCTGACAGTGAAGATGACAAAAAGTGTGACAAAGAGAAGATCAATGAAGATAGTGTTCGCTTCTCTTTGGACGATTTCAACCTCTCCGACAGACTTAGACGGCCAGCTCAAGACGGTGGCGACGGCGAACGAAATCGCATCTTCTTCAATTGAGAAAGGAGTTGGAGACGACGACACAATTGTTTTTTTTTTTTTAAACTTTTACTCCTCTTACTTTCTATTTCATTAAAGTAAAAATTTTTTTTTATGGTAACTACATTTTAAAGAAAATGACAAAATAGGGTATTCACTATTGTTTATTCTATAGAGACAAAGATTTATGATTTGATAATAAGGGGACAAATCTATAGTTGTTTTGTTCCTTATCGGTAATTTTCCCAATTATATTTGCTAAATAAAAAATTACCATTCGTCGGTGTTGAGGCTTATTTTGTTAGTATGGCTATAAACTGTTTTTCTAATTAAAAACTTCGGATCATTAGTGTTCTTCAAATTTTGACTTTGATTTTTTTGGTAGTCAATTATTCCTTTCAAACTAATTGCACTAAATAATTGCTGGTTAGAGGTCTTCAGACCCAAATTTCAACCTACATTATTATAAGATTAAACAAAACTATAATCGCTAACTAGACCATCTCCAATGTATTTCCTTATTTTTTTTTCTAAAATAGGAGAACTCTATAATACAGATGAATTTGTTTCCAGTGTATTTTTTTATTTCTTCTTCTAAAAAGAAATATTCTTGATATATTCTTTTCTAATTTTACAAATAGTACATTTTATTTGTGAAAGTTGAAAACCAACCCAATTAAATTTAACATTCATAAAATTATGATATTATTTACACTAAATATTTTTATAGAAACTATTATGTAAATAAAAGTATGATTATATATTTATATAAATAGTACATTTTTACTAAAAATATTTATTTTGGTTATAATTGTTAAAGTAAAAAGTTAAATGATCATTTTGTGAATAAAAAAATTATGTCTCTATTATAGATGAATGCTACTTTTTCTTCTAAATATAGATGTGAAAATAGCAATCTCTATTTTAGAGGAAGAAATAGAGTAGAGTTGGAGTAATTTTACCTTTAAATGCTATTATAGAGGCAAATATAGAGATATGTTGGAGATGCTATGATGTTCTCTTTTCTTTCTTCCTCCATTACTTATTTTCATTTATAATTTACCCAATTTTGGATTGTGTAGATGAAACCTCTTGGGGCTTGTAACACTCGACATCTCAAATATCATTTTTGATCAATATTCCCTAACAAGAAAAGATAATCAGTTTTTTTTTATAAACAAAAAGGAAAGAAGAAAATTCACTTTTCTGTTTTACGTGCGGAATAGAGAGACCGAGACCAAGTTATGATGCGATTTTTCTCTAAGGTTCGTGTTGATGATGATGAGCATCATCCTAATAATTCTCGATCTGTCAAACACAACTTACTCCAACATTCTAGGATCAATCGTGCTCAAACGCATTGTCTATAGGATCCAATCATCCATTAGAACCGCCATTGCTCATGAGTCGGGATGAGAGATTCCATGGCTGGCATTTGAGGCTCTAGCAAATAGTAGTGACTTGATCAACTTTCTTGTCTCTTCACCAAAAAAAAAGGCAGGCCTTTATAAAAGACATCTCGTCGCTTTCTCAGATAGGCCAATTTTTTTTGTGTATATAACGTTTTGTTAAGATTAGCATATATAACGTTTTGTATTTAACACAAATGATTGAAAATTTGCGTAACATGCATGCAAATGCGATCGTTTCAAAAAAAAATATTTCGATTATTTGTTATTGTATTTGTCTTTGTTACACCAAATTTGATTATTTCGGACAATGAGATATTCGATTGAAGTTAAAACAGAGCGGGCCTCATGGATATGGGCCAACAAATATATCATGGAATATACTTTTACCTCGTAAAAAAGGAAAGCATCTCTGTTTCGCCTATGAGAGAATGCGCGACCAATAAGTAAAACAGAGCAGAGACCAAGTTTGAATCAAAACACCTGTCTTCTTCTTCAATCGCTCTTTCAATTGAAGATTAGTTTTATTCTAATGCGATTGGAATGATTTGATACTCTCTGTGTGGTTGATCGTCGCACAGAGGAGGAGGAGAATCTGCTTCAGTGTTCGTTTCTGAAACCTCTCAGCTTCATCACAAGTTTGAGTTTTGAGAAGAAACCTGCCTCCAACGTAAACCCTAGATTTAGATGGGATTAGGAAGGCAGAGATTCTCCCTCCGACTTTAGCTTCTTTGATAACTTTGAGATGGTTTCTTCACATCTCTCCGCTGACGTGATGAGCCTTGTGGATACATTGCCTTTTCTTGCTAAAACCCTTGCAGTTGCTAAAACTGCTGTTGCTCCTTGGAAAGGATCAAAATTCTATTGCAGGTGGGCTTTTTTTTGTTCATCTTATTTTTATGTTTTCAATGTCTCTAATTTATACATGTAATGATCGTGTATACCTGTGGTTTCGAACTCCAGACTAGAACAAACCACTTCAGGTCCCTTGGTGTGTCCCATTCACTAAAGAAGGTCTTACAATGAGACGGTCCTCTCGGATTCTACAAGTATGTTTCATAACTCTTATTATGTTTGCGCTCGCTGACTTTCTTGAGCTCTTGAAGAGGAAACGGGGCGAGTGTTATTCGGATTATCCCTTCCTTTAGGTTCTGGTCCCGTTGTTGATCTTGTGGCGGGCTCAGCCGCAGGTGGAACTGCAGTTTTGTGCACGTATCCCCTCGATTTAGCTCGTACTAAGCTAGCTTACCAGGTGACTGAATTTGATTATCTTGAGCTTCTATTGTTGGTTAACTGGGAATGACAAATATTTTTTTAGTTTCTCTCCTGATCGCTGTTATTATTGTGTGTATAAAGGTTTCTGACAGGACAGAGTTTCCGAGGTGGTACCAATGGCTTTTACCGCCAACCTCCATATTCAGGCATTAGAGAGGTGTTTAGACCATGATTATCAGGTGAAACCCAAAATGGGTTTCTAAATTTTTTTTTTTTTTCTATCTTATCTGATTTATTAAAAAAAATAAATAAATGGTTCCGCGGGCCGCCACGTGTCGTGGGGCCCGCAAAACAGTACAAGAATCACTCAAACATCGATCTTTAACTGGCACTTTTGGTTACCGATTTTTATGTTTTCGTGGTTTTCCTAAGAAACTGCTAAAAGCCTTCGATACACGTGTCCTTACAATGGCTTACAAAGAAGGGGGACCACGTGGGTTATATCTGAGGCATAACTAAAAGTTGCTTGCATTATTGTTTAAACTGTACTATTTCAAGTTGGCGGAGGCAGCCACTTCGTCGATACTTACTCTGTTCTTAAATATAACGTGTTTAGGTAGAAACACACATATTAAAAAACTATTTTTTTATCTAAAAAATATCATTAAAACTATAAATTAATGGTGTTTAACCAATTACAAAATAGACTATTAAAATATGATTGGGTAAACAATTTTTAATAAAGTAAAAATTACCTAGAAAATTGAAAACGTCTTATATATTAGAACATCAAAATTCGGTAAAACATCATACTTTTAAGAACAAAGGGAGTAGTTATTAGACGTTAGGAGCAAGGCAACACCAACTCTATAAGAAATTTATTAGTCTAAACTGTTGATTCAGCTTAACAAAATGACTCTTGAACTTTTTATTTATTTATGTGTGTGCGCATTGAATATATTCTATAATTTGGATTTGAAGATGATAATAAAGATTTGGACTTTCCTGTGTGTGTTTCGCAGGGCCAACGCTGACCGGCATACTTCCATACGCGGGGCTTAAGTTCTACATATACGAAGAACTGAAAAGACATGTTCCTGAAGAGCATCAAAACTCTGTTCGAATGCATCTACCTTGTGGTGCTTAGCTGGTTTATTTGGCCAGACCTTGACTTACCCATTAGATGTTGTCAGGAGACAAATGCAGGTTAAAATAATAATAATAATCAAACTAGAAACAAGATTCAAACTTTGCAATAATTTTTCCAAATCTATATGGTTTCTCGTGTGACAACAGGTGGAGAATCTGCTGCCTATGACGGGTGATGGCAGCAACAAACGTTACAAGAACACGATTGTTCGAACTCAGGGTTGGAGGCAGTTGTTTGCTGGTCTAAGCATCAACTACATTAAGGTAAATCCGATACAAAGTTTTCAATTTTCAAAGTGTTTTAATAAGAGAATAGCTCCAAAAAATCTGAATCTGTTTCCACTGATTTGTGTTTGTGTTTGTTAGATTGTTCCATCGGTTGCAATAGGATTCGCTGTGTATGAGTCAATGAAGTCATGGTTGCGGATTCCACCTCGAGAGAGATCAAAACCAGCATAAGGGCTTTGTTCATTGGTACACTCATAGAGCAGAGAACACAGAAGATAACACAGTTCTTTTTACTTTCTCAGGCAAATTGGCCCCTTATTTTTTATTTTTTTTAACTTTGTAGTGATAATATTCTTTGGATAAATGAAGCAAAAGTTTATAAATTTGTTAACAAACGCACATATATACAAAAAGGTTTGATTTATATGCTGTGCAGCCGTTTAAAAGATTTCACTTTTGTTCGCTTTGAACTCTTTCTTTATGTTACTTGGTTTGAACTCTCCCTCTCTTTCGTAAAGTTACATATTAAAAAAAAAAAATTTGTTTCAAAAAAAATCTATTTTTACATTTTCAATGTATGTTTATTAACTAATTACAAATTTCAGAAAACTTAATTACACTTATTGAATTTTTATTGGTTTAAAATTATAGAAAAATAAAATCACCAAAAATGCAAATTTAATGTGTGTTTATTAAAATGTGTTAAAAACCTAAAATATGTAAGGTTTTGAAACGGATAGAATATTAATTATAATTACTTAAAACTTTGTGATTATCTCTTTCTCATAATTTTAACCAATAAAAAATTAATAATTTTTTTTTTGAAATTTATAATTTAATTATTATAAATTGATAAAAATAGATTAAAAATATAAAAATATCTTTTGAATTTTTTTTTTTATAAAAAATATGCATCTTGGTGAAAGGGAATGAGTATGAAAATTTTAAACTTAAATAGTAATGGAGGTATTAGTTATACTACAAGTTAATGATATGATTAAAGACTAATAATGTGGGACAATGCCTTAAAATGAACTTGATAGTTACATTTAATGATGGGCCAATTTCACATGCGTGTTTGCGTTTGGGAAATGTCACAAACAACCCCCCCACTTACCGTGAAAAAATAACTTTACTTGTAAGGCTAAAATCGTCTTTTCAGGTGACAAATACGAGATAGAGAGAGATATATATGCGTGTAAATAATATTGTTGGCAGTGAGAACAAATATCATCGGTGTATCTCTTTCCTTCTCCTCCGGCAGGCTTCGACTCTACAGATTCATCTCCGTAGAAAGTCCGATTCTTTGGTAATAGATTCATTGGGTATTTCTTATTTTCTCCAGATCATTCGAAAAAAAATCGCCTTTTTTGGTGTTTCTCACATATTTAGATGTTTTTTTTTTTTAATTCTTCTTCTTCAGGGTTTGTTTGTCGGAGTTGAGCAGCAATGGAGGGAATGCTCTCTTCGACTGAGCAGGAGAGATTAGTCTCCTCTTTCCTTGAGATCGCTGTCGGGCAGACATCTGAAACTGCTCGCCAGTTCTTAGAGGTTCGTAGATTTTGTCTGTTTCTAGTCAACTGATGTGATTGGTCTGAGTGAGCTTACCCTTGATTGAGTTTCTGATTTCAGCTTAGGGCTTTAGATAATATCGAAAGACTGACACTTTTGGGATGTCGAGTTTGAAACCCTAGATTGGAACGCAGATTGTTCGTTTTTGTTTGTAATATGATCTCTGCGATGGAGATTAGATTGAGTTTTATCTCTGTGGTGTTACGATCTGGCATTGTGATTGAGAGTTTATGTTTTCTTTTTAGCTGCTTTATAGTTTTTTTGTCTGGAACTTATTTTGTTTTTGACTGATTGGTTGGTGACTCACCACGCTTCTGTTGATTTTATAGTTTGTTTTGCTTCTCTACACTTGTGTAAGAACTACTAACATTAGGATGATTTTGTTCTATGAAAGGCAACAAGCTGGAAACTTGAGGAAGCTATCCAGCTTTTCTACGTGGGAGGCGAAGTTGGTGTTCTTCCATCTGGTGGTACACACACTCAGCCAACGGTCGACGATCCCATGGCTGCACAGTCTTGGGGGTATGAATCAATGCTATAATATTCGTTTTTTTTTGTTTGTAAAGTTTTATTCTTTTTGGTTTGTTGAACCTGATGGTTTTGATGTTTATGTTTAATAGGGCGGGTGAAACAGGAAATGAAAGGATGCAGAACGAGGTAGATGAAGTGCGTGCTCCTTTACCTGTTGTGAGGGAGACTCTTTATGGTGACTCTATGTATTATGGGTTAGTCTCTCCTTTTTTTTCACCCTCACTACTTAGGATCTTAACTACTAAACAGAATCATGATTAATATCTAGATTAAGTTAATACTCTGCGAAATCAAAATCAGGTGGGCTCTGGTCAAAAAGACTTTGTCTTCCTGCTAGTTCCGTACCGTTTATGCTGATGGTATACTCTTTCTAAGTTCTAATTCACTTGCATTTGTGATTAGGGCTACGAGGGTGGGAAGCTCGCAGCGTGAACCAGCTTCTTTGATTGCTTTCCGTAACTTCAGCGAAGAACCAAAAAGCCCCGGAATTTGGGAGCCAGACGAGGGTGCTTCCTCTGCCTCAGGCTCAGCTTCTGCACCAGAGGCAGCATCAGCTCCTCGTGATAGCTTGGCCTCGTTGTACCGTCCTCCTTTCCATCTTATGTTGCACGGCTCCTTTGAACAGGTTCCTCTGCAAAGTTTCTCGCTTTTGCTAAATTGCTTGTCTGCTTTCTTTAATCTCTAGACCTCCTCTATTCACAGGCAAAAGCTACTTCATCTTCTCAAGATAAATGGCTTCTCGTCAACCTCCAATCTACCACGGAGTTTAGCTCTCACATGGTTACTCTCTAAAACTTCCTTAATGATTGTCACATCTAAGCTAAGCAAACTCAATCACTCACTTCCAATTTTTTTTTGTTTCTCAAAGCTAAATCGAGATACTTGGGCAAATGAAGCTGTTTCTCAGACTATCAAGGCCAACTTCATCTTCTGGCAGGTATTAATAGTATAGAATTGGTTAAACCGAAACTCTTCTTTTTACAGAATTGGTTTAAAGTCCTGCCTTTTTTCCGGTGCGAAGGTCTATGATGATACCACGGAAGGAAGGAAGGTTTGCACTTACTACAAGCTCGAATCCATTCCTGTGGTGCTTGTGATTGATCCCACCACTGGTCAAAAGATGAGAATGTGGTCTGGGATGGTCGAACCCGAGACCTTGCTAGAGGATTTGGTTCCGTTCATGGACGGTGGTCCTCGTGAGCACTTTGCTTCTCTCTCAAAGAAGCGGCCAAGAGGCAGCTTCTCATTGGCTCCTCATTCCAAACCCAAAGGTTTACTTAGTTTTAAAAAACTTTTCCGCAACTGATTTGGTCTTTTGAAACTGACTTGTTCCTCCTTTAGAGGTTGCTGCAAAAGATGAGGAAGAAGAAGAACTGCAACGAGCATTGGCTGCTTCCTTGGAAGACAACGACATGAAAGAATCTTCAGATGACAAATCAGCAATAACGCCTGAAGAAGAAGTAGCGGTTGAAGCTGTTACAACGACGGTGCTGCCAACGTTCCCACCTCTCCCGGAAGAACCAAAGGGAGGCGACCGCAGCGTTCAATGCAGAGTTGGGATCCGTTTACCCAACGGACAGAGAGTCCAGAGGAACTTCCTCAAGACAGACTCAATTCAGGTCTGCAAGTCCTCTTAAGAAACAAACATTGACTCTTAGTGTTCTGTTCATTTGTCTGAGGTTTTCTGAGATCTTGTTGCTGTCGTCTCCTATTGTAGCTTCTCTGGTCTTTCTGCTATTCTCAGCTTGAGGAATCAGAGAGGAAGAAGCCACTGAAGCTAACACAGGCGATTCCAGGTGAATCAAAGACGTTGGAGTATGAATCTAACTTAACCTTGGAGCAATCTGGTGTTGCCAATTCCATGATCTCTGCTACGTGGGAATGACAAATTCATATCTATTAAACTTATCCTATGTTGCTGTGTTTTAACTTTTAAGGTGTATTTAGATTTGTTCTTTTGAGAGAATGAAAAATTTGTGATATTTTATCTGCTACGAATTGAAAAAAAAAATATCTATCATCAGATTATTGCAGGTTTTAAATTTTGAGTCCTTAAAATATTTGAAATTTAATATTATAAAAATCTCAATTAATTTTGTTGGATTAATGATGTTTGTACTAAATGGTCACTATGAGCTTAAATATGATTCCGTCATCTGTTAACTTTGCTGGGTTAACTTTTTTTATATTATAATGGTCACTATGGTGCTTTTGTTAGATTCAATAATCATTTAAATCTATATACTTTAGTTAGATTAAGGATTTTTACACAAGAAAAAAGAAAGACTAAAAGGTCAATATCTTTTCATTTTGTTAGTCAAGAGTAAAAAAATTGTGTTATAACACATGTATATAATTAAGATTTTAGTTATCGTATAATAAATTGCTAGTGTTATACAATAAAGCACACTTGTAAGCTTGAAATTTAGATTACTTACATAACTTTTTTTTATCAGTAGTAAATTTGTAGAATAAAAATACAATACATATAAATGAACTAATATAAAATAATAAAAGATCAAAATTACATATGAATTAGTAATAAATATTTATTATGATATTAATAAGGTTTTAATAGAAAGTCAAAAATATTAACTTTGAATTAATCCAATAATATTACTGAAGAACACGTGTATGTATATGTAATGTGAAGAATATAATTATTTTAATGAAAATTATTATTTATATCCAATATATACATTTTCACATGTTAAATAAGATTGTAAATTTTAATAACACTTAATGTTATTATATAAATAAAGTATTGTAATCAATAGGATAATAATAGTTTTAACTTTTAAATGAATAGAGTCATAAATAGTAATTATTGAGTTAGCACTTTTATTACCATAAGCAAACTAGAACAACTAAGTATTAATGAGTCATAAATAGTAATAATTGGTATTTTGTTTTAACAAAAGTTAATGAGTTATAATATACTATTTTTGTTCAAACTGGTTTTCTTTATTTTCTTATTAAACATCATTTCTAAATGCCAAAGACATTTTGTATAGTTTAATTAGATTATTTTAGATAAAATTTAGTTATGCCAATTAAACCATTTGTGCATTATTTAAAAAATATCTCACACTTTTAATCATCTTTAACAAACTATATCAAATCATACATTTTGAATGGGTATGACACTAAATATTATGATTGAACAAAATTAGTAATATTTTCTTATTTAAAGTATAACCTTCAAGGTAGAAAAAAATATATAAGAAATAGTGAATGTTTTAGTTGGTTAAAAACAAAGAGATACGATTTAAATGAAGTGAAAGATTTTTTTTTAAAAAATTATACAATAAACTTCTTCTTAAATGGTTTAGAATTATAATTAACCAAATATTCTAAAACAGCTTTTTTTAAAACTATGATTTTAAAATTTTGATATTATGCTTCTATGAAAATTAAGTGAATTTAATACGATTTTATAATAGTTTAAGCAACAATATATATTTTTTTTATTTTATGACCAAAACGTTAAATACGTAAATTTAATAATTTGAAAATAAAATAATAATATTTTAATATGTCTTATACTTACAATAGCTAATTAATGATGGTCAAAATTACAATGGATAAGTCTGAACAGTGATTTCGATATCTACAACTAATTTTCAATAATTAATTACCTAACGGTTACAGAGTTGAAACGTATTAAAAATTAATTAATGTATTAAAGTCATTTTAGGAAAAGGTGAAATGGACAATGGCTATATATATTGAGATATTTTGCAAGATTCACTTCTAATTATTAAAGAGCAGAGCAACAGAGAAAGAGACAGAGATAGGATTTTTTGAGGTGTGTATTTTTGTACTTATAAATATAATTTGCCTAAGGCTTCTTCTTCTTCACCCTCAAACATTATCATCATCATCTACTTGGTGTCTTTCTTTGTCTCTAAACTTTAGCTATTTACTGACCTTTTCTTCTTGGTTTCTTTCTTTGCACCTCAACACTAGGAGTACAATAGAAAACAACTTATTATATGTCTTCTTTCAAAAAGTTACAAATGAATTCTAACTCTTTGGTATTATATTTGTTCTACTCGTAAATGTCTTCTAGTGGTTTTTTTTTCTCTTTTCATGTCGTCAATCTCTGTGGCGTGTTCATGTTCATCTAAATATTTGCTTTCGTTTTATTATGAATCATATTTCATTTCTACCTTCATTTTTTTTACAAATTATTTTACTAATGGATCTTTTTTTTAATGAATCTTTGTAGAATAAGCAAAAGCAAACCCTGAGAAGATGTCTTCATCGTACAACAATACAATTTCATCATCCTCCACTCAGTCTTTCCCCCTCTTAGCCATCGGGGCAAACAACTTTAACCGTGAAGAGACGGCGATGACAATGAATCAACGGCCCAACTCCGTTTCTCCACCACCCCGGAGACTAAGAAACAAACCAGGAAACCCAAGTAAATACCTCTTAATCTCTTATTAACATATGCTGTTATAAATGAAGTGTTCCAAATAACCTTTGACTTAATTCATTTTTTGTAGTTATTATCGATAATATAAGTATTAATATTATCATCATTTGACCAGATTATATTTTATATTGTTAGATATTTTTTACAAGAAGATTAGTCTATTCAATTACTTATATATCGTTGTCTCTTGGCTAATGGATTGTATTGTGGTGATTCATAAGGTCCAGATGCTGAAGTGATAGCCTTGACTCCCGAAGAGATAATGGCGACGAACAGGTTCCAATGTGAAGTATGCAAAAAACGATTTCAAAGAGAACAGAATCTCCAGCTTCACAAGAGAGGACACAACCTTCCATTTAACCTGAAACAAAAGTCTGACGAAGAAGTAAGGAGGAAGGTGTATGTTTGTCCGGAGCCCACGTGCGTCTACCATGATCCGTCACGTGCTCTCGGAGACCTCACAGGAATCAAGAAGCATTATTACCGGAAGCACGGTGAGAAGAAGTTTAAATGCGAGAAATGCGATAAGTGTTACGCTGTTGAATCTGATTGCAAAGCCCACTCTAAGATTTGTGGTACCAAAGAGTATCGATGTGTTTGTGATACCAAATTCTCTAGGTAATTAACTATATAACGTCTTTCTTGGTTCCATTCTATAACTTTTTTTTTCCTTTTGATAGTTTTGTTCATATTATGAATCATTTTGAATAAGAATCGGTTATACTAGTGTGATAAAAACATTAAAAACGTGTTGGTACTCATACATGTTATAGTCTATAGCCATTAACATTTGTTATTCCAAATTCAAATATATTTTTTACGGTGAATTGATAACATTGAGCTTATCTTAATTACATACTTCCTCTTTCAGATTATTTGTCGTTGTAGGACAAAATTTTTGTTTCAAAATAAATGTCGTTTTATAATTTCAATGCAAAATTGAATGATTTTATATTTCAATCTATTTTTCAGTTGGTTGAAATGTGGTTAAGTGTATTGGTAATGACGTTTTTATCTAGTAAATATACAAAATTAAATGTTTTTTTAATCTGTGTGCCGAAGTCTAAAACGACAAAAATCTTCTCGGAATATACCGAAGGAGTACTTCGTCGGGATATACATCGATCGATGCGTTTTTGTACATATACCCATCGATCGATCCGTTCAGGAAACCCTAACTTGAGCTTCACGGAAATGCTAGCAGCTGCTGGTGGAAATGATGGCAGTAGCAGACATGGCTTTTACGACGGTGCTTCTTCTGCCGTCTCTCACAACCATTTTGGTAACAACTCAAACATTGGGTTTGCCCCTCTAGCTCCAGGTCACAATCTGAACCGTTCATCGTCCCAAAAGTTTGAAGACATTTTTCCTCAGTCCACAAACCCTAACCATGTTCCTACTAATTTCCCCATGCAATACCCTTCGAACCAAGGACTGTTGGCACGGAACGACCAGAATCTCATGAACCAGCACGGTCTGATCAACAGCAACAACAACAATGACAACTTGTTCAATCCCGGATACTTTCAAGCCAACACTCAGAACCTCTCTGATCAGACAGGTGCTCCTCTTTTCAACCATGGTGACAACAACGTTCCTCCTGCTCTGCTTAGAGGGTCAAGTGTGGCCGCTAATAACTTCGGAGGCAATGGTAATGTAAACTTTCAAGGTCAAATGAACTCTCTAGCTGCGACAAGTGATCATCAAGGCAGGCCCGGTAGCAGCATTTTCGACGACCATCGTTTCGGAAACAATCTAAGCATGGGAGGCCCTGATAGGCGGACTTTGGACTTTCTTGGCGTTAATGATCGTGGTGGCCGTAATGAACCTCCTTTGGACCTTGACATCAAGTTTTCAGATCCAAATAATCCATTCGGAAATGTTTGAGAGGATCCTACACCTCCTATGTTCTTGATGGGTTTTTTGGAGATTTTATTTTTAAGCCTATTTAACTATTTATAAGTTAAAAAAAAATCTATAAGTAAAGAAAAAAACTGTATATAAGTATTTCTTTAAGTTGTTATTATTGATGTGATGGGAATCTCGAACCAGAGTTCCTTTGGTAAAATTTGGTTTCTTCAACCTATTGAGTGATCAATTCCCATTAATTATATATTTTTACTGGAAAGTAACTATTTTATTTGGTCTTCTTAAGATATAAATTTTAATATTATTTCATGACTGCAACATCTCCTAATGTATTAAAAGT
The DNA here is from genome assembly GCF_000695525.1 of Brassica oleracea var. oleracea. Taxonomy (NCBI): domain Eukaryota; kingdom Viridiplantae; phylum Streptophyta; class Magnoliopsida; order Brassicales; family Brassicaceae; genus Brassica; species Brassica oleracea. Next base: position 6,659,443 of record NC_027752.1, read on the forward strand.
GAAACATTTTTAATAAGTAATCTTAATGTGTAAATTATTCACAAGAATGACATTATATGTTGATGTGTCAGCAGAGAAGGTCTTCTCACGTCTTTAATATAAAAGATACTTCTCTTACTAAAGTACTTGGTGGTTGTCCGCAAATTCACGGATATAAATATTGTATGAAAATTTATATTATAGATATAATGCCATAAGTTTTGAATAATAATTAGAAATATAAAAAGATGATTTTAAACTCAAAATATTTTAAAATCTAAAAATTTTGTGTTATATTTATAGAAATGTGAGATTTAGTGATTATTCAATAATACTAATCTAAGTCGATAAAAATATTTATTGTGCATGATCTTAATCAAATGATTAACAAACTCACGATCACTGAACCAAAAAATCTATTTTAAAGCATTTTATAATCATAGCATTATCTTATTTATCACCTTATTTAATTTTGACGCAAAGTGATTTTCATTTGCAAAGTTTTCATAATTTTGATACAAAATAACGGATGAATATTTAGTAATAACAAATGCCGGTAGAATTACATATGCAATTATCACATTAATTTCTCCAACACATATTATACATCTTCTTCATATTTGTATCCGTCGGCCACTTCGTATTTGCTCTCATTATCATTTCTTTATTTTTATCACATTTAACATGCATTGCTTATGTCTTCCTAATTTTCTTACATATTTTTTGTTAAATATCTCTATTACTCTCTAAATAATAACACAAACCATACAATCAATAAATCAAAAACTCATCGTAGATTTTTTTCAGCCATCATATTACCTTATCTACTATATAATGATCTCTTGAATTAATCATAAAACATTTTATAATTGCAAAGTTCTCACATGTTTTGTCTTCTATGTACATTGCAATAATGACACATTTATACTGATATGTAACAACCACATGACTTTATTTTACTTGTAATTAAATAGAAAACATTTTTATATTGCAAATTTCTCTTCGTTCTCCAAATTTTCTAATTTTTTCTTATAAATAATTTTCAAATCCTCATAAAATGATTTTGTGAGTAATGATAATTAATTTTATAAATGGGTTTTAAATCTTTATAAATGACTTATAAAGCACATATGAACTTTTTTATACATTGCTAGTTATTATATACTTATATATGTATATAAATTTTATGTAAAATATAAAATTATTCTATTTATTTCTATACAAAAATTGTTCATTATATTATCTTATATATACATATAAATAATTGATCAAACATTATTCAACAATTAATTACCATAAATCATTATTTGTAATATCATTTAGACTATTTGACAAATGATATTAATTGATTCTAGACTTACCTTTAATTTTTAGATCCAATTAAAATAAATCAAAATAAAAATCATCAATCAATCAAATTATAACAATTTCTTAAGTATTCACTAGTGGATGACAAATAAACAAAATCAATTAAGTGATTTTTCATTTAATATATAGGAGGATTTTCATAATATGACATTGGACATAATTAAAATAATATCTTTTATTATAAGCACATTAACATATAATATAAAGGTTAATTTACGTTGTTGTCAAAAAGAAAATTGTTATAAACACGTTACTAAAAAAAAATTATTGCTGAGTCACGTAAATTAAATTATTGTGATTGTAATTCAACATTTTAACTAGGGCTGGGCAAATAAACCGAACCCGATCCGATAAAAATGAATCTGAACCGATCCGAACCCGACAAAATACCGAATGGATCCTGTTTTTTTTTGGTATTTGGGTTATGAGTATTATCCGAACCGAACCGAACCTAAATGGATATCCGATAGAATCCGGAACATTTAAAATCACAAAAAGAACTTCTAACAAATATGATCTTAATTCTTAATATGTATCCAAAATACTTTAAGATATTATTGAACTTCTAAAATAATTATCTATTATATGAAGGTTGATGGTGAAATGTGGCGGTTGAAGCCTGAAGTTTAGATTTTGGATTTGTTTTCATTGAATAATGTTTCTCAATTTCATGAGAACTTAGTTTTTGTTTTATAATTTCATTTATCTGGTTTTCTTTTTATCACTAACTACGTTTATCTTTCGCTTGATTTTGAATGATCATGTTTGATGTTTTTTCTTATTTTTGAATCGATTTTACTTATGTTTTGGCTATTTAAATATGTACAAATCATGTATTTTAAATCTAAAGAACCGATTTCATTTATGTTTTAGTTACAAAATAGGTACAAATCAGATATTTTTAAACCGAAGAACCGATTAGGACCCGAACCCGAAAGTACAATGGGCTATACGGGTTCTTTAAAGATTTACTAACTCCGACCCGAACCCGATAGAACCCGTACCGATCCCGAACCGAACTTTTATATAACCCGAATGGGGTTGATCTTGATAAACCCGATAAACCAAAACCTAAATGGATAAAACCGAAACCCGATTGGGACCCCGAATGCCCATGCCTAATTTTAACCTCTACAACGTCTTCCTTCGAGCAAGTAAATTGTTCGAATGAATATTTCACAACTCACGTTATAAACAGACTTTTTCAACACTAACAAAGTTGTTTGACGATGACAAAATATAAATCAGAGTTGAACAAAACAGAGAGACTAAACAGAATTAATGAGATTCTAACAATTTACTTTACAACTCACGTTATAAACAGACTTTTTCAACACTAACAAAGTTGTTTGACGATGACAAAATATAAATCAGAGTTGAACAAAACAGAGAGTCTAAACAGAATTAATGAGATTCTAACAATTGAGAGACTAAACAGAATTAATGAGATTCTAACAATTTACTTTACAACTCACGTTATAAACAGACTTTTTCAACACTAACAAAGTTGTTTGACGATGACAAAATATAAATCAGAGTTGAACAAAACAGAGAGACTAAACAGAATTAATGAGATTCTAACAATTTACTTTACAACTCACGTTCAAAACAGAGAGTTTTGCAAACAGCCAATATTCGAAATAAGTACTCGATAAGAGTGGTCACCTTATTTAATACCTTATTAACAGTTCCCTTCAGCTCCCTTGCGCAACAGAATTGGGGATACTCGGTTGCAGTGGCGGAGGTAGAGTGTAAGGAGGGGGGTCATCTAACCCCTAAGAATTTTTGTTACAGAAAAATTTATTTGTATTTTTGATGAGAAAGTTAGTGAAATGTTGTAAAATCATTATATTGACCCCGGTAACATATGCTCAAAATTAACATAAAACCCATAACTTAATTTATTGACCCCGTTAAATTTTTTGGCTAGCTTCGCCACTGCTTGGTTGTCACGTTCAGTGAAGTAGTTCCCTTGAGCTCATCCTCCCTAATTCAAAACAGAGTGATCAGAACGGGGCATTCTCAGTAACTAAAATTATCATGAGAAACTACACAATACTGTTAGTGTTTAACATTGCTCTTCTTCTACGCCAACAAAATCAAACAATGGTCAAGATTACATATTTTATGTAGATCTTGCCGAACAAAACACTTTGAAATGCTTGGTTCTTAAAGCATGGAAACAAACCAGAAAACGTTAGTGGCTTTGCAATAATTTACTTCACTGAAGAACTACCTTACTAGCAACCATTTAAACGTCTAATATATGAATTGTTGCTTGCTCAGAATAACCAATATACATGATCGAGTTACATAATTGGATTTTCAACATTTTCAACCTGAAATTCCTATATCTAAGGTTTTTCATAAAGCTAATTCATAACGAGAACTACACAATACTGTTAGTGTAAATATATAAAAAAATCATTAATATAATTAATTTTATATAAAACAAATAAAATGTTAGAGTCAGTAAATTGACATGAAATAAGTTTATAGTGTAAAATTGATCAAATAAGTATATATCACACAATTAATCAAACGAATTACAAAAAAAAATATTAAGAGTTAATGACAAAACAGATCAAAATAATTAAAAACCAAAATTAAATAATATCTTCTATAAATTTCATATTTAGTTAAATTACCATAAGGTATATTATATTTTAATTGATTAAAACAGAGATTTAAACGGTCTCTGATATCTACATCAATTTTTGGATTAATAAAATTAAACTCGAGATGTTAACTACATAACATCATTAAGTTAAAGAATGTTGTCATGCATAATATATACTTCTTGTTGTTAGATATACATTAGTTTAATTTGCATGGTTAGCCATGTGATGGCCAATATTTTTGTAGTAAACAATCATTTTTTCTATATTTTATTATAATAGATTCTACAAATATATGAGCATGAAAATATATTTTAATATACACTGAGTTCAAAAAAAAGAAAGTTCACAAAAAATTGATATTTAAAAATAAATAATCATCCCTTTAAACCATTATTTTAAACAACATAGTATATATAAATATATGGAAATTATTAAAGTATATCCTTTATATCAAAATATATTGTTAGATGCTTACAAAATTAGGGGAAATTTTCATGTTTACCAATTTTTTGGTATCATTATTCATGTTTACCATCACTAAACAGACATTTACAAAAATATTTTCCTCATTAAAACGAAAATGACTCTTATACCCTTAATCTCTATATATATAAATAATTATTTAAATAAAATAATTATCTTATCAAATTATACTTTTTCAAAATCAATCATCATCTACTTGGTGTCTTTCTTTGTCTCTAAACTTTAGCTATTTACTGACCTTTTCTTCTTGGTTTCTTTCTTTGCACCTCAACACTAGGAGTACAATAGAAAACAACTTATTATATGTCTTCTTTCAAAAAGTTACAAATGAATTCTAACTCTTTGGTATTATATTTGTTCTACTCGTAAATGTCTTCTAGTGGTTTTTTTTTCTCTTTTCATGTCGTCAATCTCTGTGGCGTGTTCATGTTCATCTAAATATTTGCTTTCGTTTTATTATGAATCATATTTCATTTCTACCTTCATTTTTTTTACAAATTATTTTACTAATGGATCTTTTTTTTAATGAATCTTTGTAGAATAAGCAAAAGCAAACCCTGAGAAGATGTCTTCATCGTACAACAATACAATTTCATCATCCTCCACTCAGTCTTTCCCCCTCTTAGCCATCGGGGCAAACAACTTTAACCGTGAAGAGACGGCGATGACAATGAATCAACGGCCCAACTCCGTTTCTCCACCACCCCGGAGACTAAGAAACAAACCAGGAAACCCAAGTAAATACCTCTTAATCTCTTATTAACATATGCTGTTATAAATGAAGTGTTCCAAATAACCTTGAACTCTTATTATCATATGTTATTATAAATGAAGTGTTCCAAATAACCTTGAACTCTTATTATCATATGTTATTATAAATGAAGTGTTCCAAATAACCTTGAACTCTTATTATCATATGTTATTATAAATGAAGTGTTCCAAATAACCTTGAACTCTTATTATCATATGTTATTATAAATGAAGTGTTCCAAATAACCTTGAACTCTTATTATCATATGTTATTATAAATGAAGTGTTCCAAATAACCTTGAACTCTTATTATCATATGTTATTATAAATGAAGTGTTCCAAATAACCTTGAACTCTTATTATCATATGTTATTATAAATGAAGTGTTCCAAATAACCTTGAACTCTTATTATCATATGTTATTATAAATGAAGTGTTCCAAATAACCTTGAACTCTTATTATCATATGTTATTATAAATGAAGTGTTCCAAATAACCTTTGACTTAATTCATTTTTTGTAGTTATTATCGATAATATAAGTATTAATATTATCATCATTTGACCAGATTATATTTTATATTGTTAGATATTTTTTACAAGAAGATTAGTCTATTCAATTACTTATATATCGTTGTCTCTTGGCTAATGGATTGTATTGTGGTGATTCATAAGGTCCAGATGCTGAAGTGATAGCCTTGACTCCCGAAGAGATAATGGCGACGAACAGGTTCCAATGTGAAGTATGCAAAAAACGATTTCAAAGAGAACAGAATCTCCAGCTTCACAAGAGAGGACACAACCTTCCATTTAACCTGAAACAAAAGTCTGACGAAGAAGTAAGGAGGAAGGTGTATGTTTGTCCGGAGCCCACGTGCGTCTACCATGATCCGTCACGTGCTCTCGGAGACCTCACAGGAATCAAGAAGCATTATTACCGGAAGCACGGTGAGAAGAAGTTTAAATGCGAGAAATGCGATAAGTGTTACGCTGTTGAATCTGATTGCAAAGCCCACTCTAAGATTTGTGGTACCAAAGAGTATCGATGTGTTTGTGATACCAAATTCTCTAGGTAATTAACTATATAACGTCTTTCTTGGTTCCATTCTATAACTTTTTTTTTCCTTTTGATAGTTTTGTTCATATTATGAATCATTTTGAATAAGAATCGGTTATACTAGTGTGATAAAAACATTAAAAACGTGTTGGTTAACCCATACATGTTATGATGTTAATATGTTATAGTCTATAGCCATTAACATTTGTTATTCCAAATTCAAATATATTTTTTTAAGGTGGATTGATCTTATTGAGCTTATCTTAATTACATATTTGTTTTTGGGGTGTTATTGCAGAAGAGACAGTTACGACACGCATAGGGCTTTCTGTGATGCGTTAGCACAAGAGTCAGCAGGAAACCCTAACATGAGCTTCACGGAAATGCTAGCAGCCGCTGGTGGAAGTAATGGCAGTACCGGACATGGCTTTTACGGCGGCGGTGCTTCTTCTGCCGTCTCTCACAACCATATTGGTAACAACTCAAACACTGGTTTTGCCCCTCTAGCTCCAGGTCATAATCTGAACCGTTCATCGTCCCAAAAGTTTGAAGACTTTTCTCCTCAGTCCACATACCCTAACCATGGTCGCACTAGTTTCCCCGTGCAATACCCTTCGAACCAAGGACTGTTGGCACGGAACGACCAGAATCTCATGAACCAGCACGGTCTGATCAACAGCAACAACAACAATGACAACTTGTTCAATCCCGGATACTTTCAAGCCAACACTCAGAACCTCTCTGATCAGACAGGTGCTCCTCCTCTTTTCAACCATGCTGACAACAACGTTCCTCCTGCTCTGCTTAGAGGGTCAAGTGTGGCCGCTAATAACTTTGGAGGCAATGGTAATGTAAACTTTCAAGGTCAAATGAACTCGCTAGCTGCGACAAGTGGTCATCAAGGCCGGCCCGGTAGCAGCATTTTCGACCATCGTTTCGGAAACAATCTAAGCATGGGAGGCTCTGATAGGCGGACTTTGGACTTTCTTGGCGTTAATGGTCGTGGTGGCCGTAATGAACCTCCTTTGGACCTTGACATGAAGTTTTCAGATCCAAATAATCCATTCGGAAATGTTTGAGAGGATCGTACACCTCCTATGTTCTTGCTGGTTCTTTGAAGATTTTATTTTTAAGCCTATTTAACTATCTATAAATTAAAAAAAATATCTATAAGTAAAGAAAAAAAATCTATAAGTAAAGAAAAAAACTATATATAAGTATTTCTTTAAGTTGTAATTAATGATGTAATGGGAATCTCGAATCAGAGTTCTTTTGGTAAAATTTGGTTTCTTCAACCTGTTGAGTCAACTCCCATTAATTATATATTTTTATTGGAAAGTAATTATATTAATTGGTATTCTTAGGATATACTCCTTCCGTTTTATTAAGTTTATTGTTTTAGAAAGAAAAAAATTGTTTTACAAAGATGGTTTTTTTATATTTTCTATGAAAAATTGCGATTTTAAAAAAAAAATGAATTGACTTTATTGATTTGCTATTGGCTAATAATTTTTAAAATTTAAAAATTACAGAAAATGATAAATTTATTATATTGATTTAAAGTATTTTTTTTAATATGTGTGGAAACAATAAAAAATCTATCTTTGTGAAACAGAAGAGTAAATTTTAATATAATTCCATGACTGCAACATTATATACAGGTATAATCTGTTAGCATGTTCAGTTGGTACTTATTTCTCAAAAGGTATTTGCGTTTTCAATTGCGATGGAATTGTTTTTTTAATCAAAAAAATCTCAATAATGTAAAAGCATAATGTATGTATCATGGGAATTATTTTACAGTATTTGAAAGAAAAAAAATCTCCGATAACAAATGAATAAATTTCTTGAAATATTCATTTTTTAACAAATTTTTTAAAAGGAAAAGAAAATGAATATTTCAAGAAATTTATTCATTTGTTATCCGATATTTTTTTTTTCTTTCAAATACTGTAAACTAATTCACATGATACATACCGACTGAATATGCTAACATATTTTTTTTTGTAACACATGCTAACAGATTATATATGTATATAATGTTGCAGTCATGAAATTTGCTCATAACTCATTTGTAATTTGCTAAATTGTTAGAAATAAAATTTTAGCATAGTATAACTCAGTTTTCATTTGCTAAATTTATGGTTTTTATTTATATTTTTTATTATTAAATTATAATATTTTCATTTTATATTTGAAAGAGAAATGAATTTTCTTTCAAACAATATTTTTGTAAATGTATTTTTGTAAAAATAATCAATTTAAATTTTTATTATCATTGAATATAATTATTTTTGACATAATTTAAGTTTTCGTTTACATCAAAACTTATCATATTTTAGGATAATTTTAATTTAAAATGTAATTTTCATATTTTTCAAACAAATTCTAAAAATATTTTTTTAAATATTCTGTTATAATTGTTAAAAAAATATTGAATTCCATTTCTAACAAAAAGGTAAAGATATTAAAAATATTATAATTAAAATATGTAAAATTTAATATAGTTTTAAGGAAATAGTCAAAATAAAAAAAAATTACACATAAAAAAAATCATGATTTTTGTTAACTGGGCGGATCATTATTTATATGATATCGCAAACGAAAGAAAAATTTATGTTTTTACAATTATCTAATTAACTATGTATACTCATTTTTTATATTTTTTTTATATGATATCACACATTCGTAAAAAAAAAAAATAGTTTAAGATGCAAAAAAAAAATATTTACTTAATGAATATTATATGAATGAATTTTACAAATACATCATTTAATAAAATAAATAATTAAAAACTGAAAATTCATATCCGTTAGATCTAGTATTCAGGATCAGGATCTAGTATTCATTTATAATACATATCCCAGTTACAAATGCAAGTTATGAGCCAGATCTGGGCCCTTAACTTATATACACTTATAAAATTTTGCATGACTAAATATAAACTAAAGGCCTAAAGGGTATGAAATTAAATTTGGGCCTTTAAAATTAATGGATTCTATTTCTATGAAAATGCATTCCCAGGTAATCCATCAATAATATACTTTCAAAAAGGTCACACACACTTTTCAGTCTTGAGATTTGTCTGGTGGATCGCTCTCTTCATCATCCACAGATTGATCGTAACCTATGAGAGAATCACGACTGGAAAATAGTTAAACAAAACGTTTTCATAATCACATATCAATGGTAAGTAGTGAATACTTCCTGAGTAAACCAAACACACAATTTGGATGTATTCCCCAAACAAAGTAAATGAGTAGATAGTTTAGTAGCTTCAGAGCGATCAGGGCCGACCCTGGCCAAACATTTACCGCATGCTTTAATTTTTATAGTCCCTCATGAAGCAAAATAATATACATTATACATATGAATAATTTTTATATGAAACCCCCATTTTTTTAGTAACTTAAACTAAGTTGAATAGGGTAAACAACAAATCAACTAAGTTGCCCGGTAAATCAAAAATTTAAGTTTATAGAACTGAAGAAACATAATTTACAATAACATAAGTTTTCTCTTTTTTCTCTTTCTCTTTTCTCGTACTTTTTTTATATTTTTTATTCGGCCTCACTTATAAATTTTTTGGACCGATCGATGTTTTCTATTTTGTTTTAGGTTTCCAAAATTTCAGAACCGGCCATGAAAGTGATGTTGGCAAAGATCATATTAGGAAAATCAGCCAATTCATACATTAATAGAGGACCGCGGTTCCGATCAGTACATACACTCGGACCATGTGCTATAACATACACTAACACTTGATATATTCAAATTTTATACATGAACAACAAAATTTAGGTATATTCATACTTTAAGTGTGTTTCCGTTAGTCAAATAGTTACGGTGCTTACGTAGAGTTAATGGATTGCTTACATGTCTTTTAGAGATTAATATGTGGTTTCTTATTTAAAATAATAAAAGTATGTTAATACATAGTTTATGTGGGCGACAACGATCAATAACAGTGTGGTCTAGTGGTTGTGTTACGGTTGTCCATCAAGCCAATCTGGGTTCAATGGGCGCAATGTACCTTAATTTTGAACATTTATTTAACGAATAACATTTCTGTAATTATATCATCTTCTTCGTGTAAAAGTCATTAGGGTTTTCTGCAACTACACAACACGGCCGCCATTAATTTTTTCCACAAAATCTTCATTTTTTTTGTGCTTAAACAATGTCTTAACCTACAAACTTGTAGATTTATCATATTCTGAACGATTTTTAGTATTAAACGGAAAATTGGGCGGATAAGTACGAAATTCTTAGTTTTATGTTCTAAAATTCAAAGATCGTTTAGAATATGATAAATCTACAAGTTTGTAGGTTAAAACGTTATTTAAAAGCAAAAAATGAAGATTTTGTGGAAAATTAATGGCGGCCGCGTTGTGTAGTTGTAGAAAACCCTAAAAAAAATTAGATGAAGAAGATGATATAATTACAGAAATGCCATTCGTTAAGTAAATGTTGAAAAATAAAGCACAGACGTGCATCAAACCCAGATAAAACCGCAACACAACCACTAAACCACACAGTTATTGATTGTTGTTTTTTTCGGCTGATCCGGTCGGTCTGGGAGGAACGCATTTAGTGATACAGAGTGGACTAGCCCGAAAGCGAACCACACTGTCTGACCCGAGTTTGGAATACCTTCCGACTAATGCCAGAGGATGGACCAATCATCTGTTATGTCCCACCATTTAAACCACTTGGACCGAAGGTCAAGCCCAGACTGACCAAATAGTGATAATTTAGTGATAATAAACTATTTATTATATATACTTTTATTATTTAATATAGAAAAATCACATATTAATCTCTAAGAGACAGGTGAACAATCCGTTAACTCCACGTAATTACCATAACCATTTGACTAACGGAGACACGGTCAAAGTATGGATATACTTAAATTCTTATTGTTCATGTATGAATTTTGTATATATTAATTAAGTGTTAGTGTATGTTTTAGCACATGATCCGAGTGTATGTACCGATCCGGACTACGGTACTCTGTTGTTGATGTATGTATTGACGATTTCCGGAACATATTAAATCAACATATATCACCACCGACCAACGTCACACTACGATCAACGTATTGTATTATTAATTTAACTAGATCATCTATCCGCGCGTAAGTGTGTTGATAGTTTATTTCCCGATTATAAGTTCAATGTTTTTTTTTGGAATAGGAGTATTATATTTTTTAGAAAAATGGAAAAGTTGTGAATATCGAGTCTATGCAATTGTTTAAAAACAAAAGGAGTAGCTAAGTAATTATAAAAAATGTAAGAAAGAGATCAGGTATTTAGATGATCGGAAGTTGCGTTGTGGACCATGAGAAAGAAATAGCCTGAAATTGGTTAAGAATAAGTTAGTTAACTTAAATTTAAGTAAATACCAAACTATGGTTATTTATATAAAAAAGATTCATACCTGGCATAGCCGGATAAAATCTCTGTGTAAGTCCTGCATTATTGGATTGTAACATCGTCTGGTCGATATGTTGGGCATCGTAAATCTAATGTGAACGGTAGCTTTGTTTCATCATACAAAAAAACAATCCTTAGGATCAAGACTTCTTTTCCAATGTGTGACCGTATAAATATTGATTAAAGTATAAATATTGATTAAAGTATAATACTATAATCCATATAAACTTACAATCATAGTATTTTGGTTTGAACGTCGGTCGATCATTAATCAGATGAACTGGTAATATTCATAATTAAAGAATTATATGAGAAAATTTTAATATTAATATTTTTTTTTGAGAGTAAAAACACACCTTTTGATTTCGTCCGTGATCCACGTGGTCGGCCTCGTGTTTTTTTTTGTGTGTGTCCGCCTGAAATATGTGTATGATGAAAATTGATAAACTGTCTATTTTAAATTTAGCAAAAAAGTTTAATAGTTAGATGTACATTGTTGTTTAGACATGAGATTTTAAATAGAGTAACAATTATTATAAATTAGATTACAATTATTATTGTTCTAACTAAAATATGTTTGAAATAAATATCATATTTTGATCAGGTTTCAATCATGTTATATATGTTTAAATAGTTGAGAACAAACTATAGATTGTAATAAGAGACATATTTTCTCAGTACGTATTGATTGAGTACTTTTTTTTTTTTGAAAACGTCACTTTTTTTTACTAATAATTAATTTTATAAAGAAATGTGCATACTACTTAGACCTATATATATATATATAGGCGACTTGTTCAAAAAAATATGAGTAGGTGGATATGTTGTCACATATATGGCCTAGCGGTCTGAAATATATAATTCCTTGATAATTTGTACGTGCTATTGGTATTATTTACCGGTGTCAATCCAGAAGAATAAGAATCGACTAAAACCGATCAGCGAACCGAGATAGAGAAAGTGTTTAAATCTGGTGATACTGAATATACTGAATAGATGTCACTTGTGAGCAGCCATGAATTATGTATATGGTTTTGTATATAAACTGTTTAAATCGAAGATAGAACGAAGATATTGTTGAGAAAGATGATTGGTAATAACATCTCTTTTACACAATAATATCATAGCAAAACAACATTTATATTTATACAATAACATCAAACCAAAAACATAACTTTCATTGCGATTACATCTGTTTCATAGAGGATTCAGACACAAGATACTTAACAAAAAATCATAAATTAGCCACATTCGCGAAAGAGTGATGGACATTACAAAAAAACATTTGGTTGCTAAACTAATACAGCCTTCTACGTCCCCTTAGTCCACTTGTGTCACCCGATAATCCTTGGATAGGGAGACCTCTTCCAATAGGTTCCTCATCGCCTGGTAACAAAGGCACCTCTCTTTGAAGCATCAACAGTTGATATATGAGGTTTGGAAAGATAAGGTTTGTGTCCCAGTCTGTCTTGCGGGTCATCTCGATCACTTGGTCATACACAAGAAGACCAAAGTTGATTTTGTTGCATTTGGCAGCTGCATAAAGAAGGCGGAGCCAGTTTTTGATCATTGAATCCGAGTCCGGTCCTGGAAGCCAATTGAGCTCGCAGACACGGTACAGAGCTTGGAAGGGATTGATCAAAGCATTGAGATTGAACCCCGTCCATACGGAGCATTGGTCTCCAGTGAGGTGTGAGATCGCCTGATTCAGATCAACATCTTTCCACTCAAAAGAGTGTTCGATAGTTGGCGTCATCATCAATCGGTTGATCACCGCAGGGGTAAATTGGAACACATAACCCCGAATCAGAACACCCTCATCATCGAAGGGTTTGTTTGAGATAAACTCTCTCACAACCCTAGGACAGAATGGATGTACATGCATCACAGTGTAAGACCATCCTATGCAATCGATAACCCTAAACACATGATCTAAAACGGGTTCCTTAGGATCTAAAGAACCCTGAACTACAAATCCTCGGAGACAAAGATAGCGATACCCAATAGCAGCTCCTCGTTATGATGACGGCGAGAATATCCTTCGATGATCGGAACGGTATTCGAGAACAGCAGTCGGGTTCTTTGTAGACGATCATGGAACAATAGGAACGGAACTCGAGGACGGAAGTGATAGTGCTCTCTGAACGAATGATCGATTTCACTGAACCTCTGTCGTCAAGATCGATTAAGGGAAGAACGACTTTGATCAGCCATGGCGGATGAGATTCGAAGAGAATAAAGTGGATAGATAGGAGTGGAAGAGTCTCGAGTTTCCCTCGTTAAAAGGAAAAACACTCAAACGTTTCGAATTGGAGTGATTGACAAATTCCAATTTCTTCCGGATACTGGTTATATGTATTATGTCGGGCACCTATTTCAAAAGTGTGTCTTTACTCTAGTGGTAGAGTAGCGCTCACAAATGACAGTGGACCATGGTTCGAACTATCCCACCAACATATTTTCTAATTTTCGGTTATTTTCAGTATTGTCTTCTAGTATATTTTGCACATAGAGAATTTCTATAAGAACCTGCTAAATCTTCGGGAATTGCTTCCATCTCCGATAATCATACCAACAAATATATTGGTTTAATGTTGTAGTTTAGTATCTTATAACCAAAATAAAGCAGAACATGGAAAAATCATAGATAGTGAAATATTATGTTTTAAGCAATGAAGAAGATAGAGATATTATTGATGTAGACTTTGGCCCAAAGGCTTGATGACCTCTTCATGAGTGACTAAGAACTTTGTTTCTCCGGATGAAGCTTTGTATGAGATCAATAGTGCTATCACAGTAAAAGCGAGTAGCAGATGTTGATGTGAGTATCAGTTTTCATGTAATCATGTAATAGAAAAAAAGGTTGAGGATCCGAATCAAACTCAATGATAACATAGTATTTTTGTTTAACCCTAAAATCATTGGTAATTATTACCTTTGCATACTCTGGGATTGATGCTTGTAATAAGCACAACTTTATATTTCATGACTGACATCCTATGTAAGTCTCTAAACAGAGCAGAAGCATTGTCCATTAATGTCAATCGGGCCATTCTCGATCTGTAGGAAATGTGTGAATATAAATAAGTTGGTCTTACCCAAAATTTTAAATAAAGGGATGGGGTTAATGTATTTTTATGTTACATGTTTAGTAGTAGACCAATTACGACCGTTGTTGTCGCCCTCGGATTTTTTATATTGCTACCTTGAAACATTCTTATTTGTCCAACCACATCTGGGATCACGTTTGTCCTGAATGTCAAGTTTTACTTTTTAAGAAGAAAAAAATAGTGGTTGTTACCTGGTAAGTAATTGGTAGCATTGGCTATGTTGATCAATTGTTTGTATGGGAGAGGATGGAATGTGTTAAGAGGCATCATCGGGATTTTTTCCTCTATTAGCTCTACCGTTGTTGATGAGGTGATCAGAATAATGTATTGCTGAGTAGTGAGATTGTATCGTTTAGTGTTTTCTAGGGGGGAGAAATACTGAATTTGATATATCTCGTTTTCTCGCAGGACCTGAGTTCTTTCTGCTGGAAGTTCTTTATCAAGCTTTCTTTCATACGTCTCCCCCTAGTTCATAATATATAATACAATCACTTGTTCTGGTATTTTTTCCTTTGGTATAGTAAGATAATTAGCACATACCTTGATGTCAATACAAAGGAATGATGTACCAAGAAACTGGTTTTTATTTTTGTGATTGAAAGTCCTCCACCTGCGACAAACACGAACCAACTTTGGTGACATCGTCAACTCCTATCCTCTTATAAGATACGAGAAAACACATTATTTATATGGAGAATAACTATAGATTATGAGATCACCCAATTCGATATTGACTAAAAATCCTATTAACCTCATCCCATTAATTTCACGAAACTTCTATTCTTTTGCTAAACCAAAAGCTACATATGAAGTCTTCATGTGCTCTTAGCCAGCTAGAATCTATTAATGAGATAAAGCTTCAAACATGACATACTCTTTAGTATATTTGTACCATACGCTAGATAACAAAGAGTAAGGTTCAAGCCAATAACATCATATTAGATTATCGACTCACATGTATTAAGAAACACAGACTAAGCTTACATGTCGAACATAAATGTTATTTTAACAGTACCTGTTTGCTGAGCAGGGAAGAGCCGGAGACAAGCTTTTGGGTTAAGGAAGGTGTTGGAGATTTGCGACTTCATATAATTAGATGGTTTGAGTGATCCTTTTCCAATCAGCGATTATTGTATATACGTAATTGCGGCAATTTTCCAAAAGTGGAATATCTTGATCATCTTTGTTATTTAGATACTCGATTTTATAAGATTATGTCGTTTGTTTTTTTAAAAACTCTATAAATGTCTTAATTATATAAACATCTTTATTGTTTGATGCGCACGTCTCTATTCTTGTGGGTATGGTTTTGTCTAGATATGATCAAATTCATAGATCATGTATAACCTATGAATCAAAACCTGTTGTTACCGTGTTAGAAATTACAAATCTTGGATGTGCTCTGTTTTCCGATCATAGTTATAACCTTGGTCTTAACCTTAATAAATTGATCATAATTATAAAATATGTTTCAGTTTCAATTATGTATAAAAAGCGAACAATAAATAGATAAATATATTCATTTGACCAGTTTATAACCATGTTTTACTTTTATATAAATTTCAAAACAAATTATAAATTGTAAAAAGAGCCATATATTTTCAAAACATAATGTTTGAGTTTTATTTTGTAATTGGTACATTATAATTGGTAAATAATTTATTTATCTTCGTTCTATTATTTCTATAAAATTAATATCCCAAACTTCAAAGTTTTAAATAAATTGAGTCTATTTTTGTGTTTATACTATATCATTTTTTTTTTGAATAAATTAGAGTGAAATGATTTTGAAAAATTATAAACTTTTGGTTAGGAATATCATTAATTATTATTTATATGTAAACATAGTTTAAGTAGAGTCGCCCTACTGAGAGTAGACTTTATCTACTCATCCCGGAGTAGACCCATCAATTAGTATGGAGATTTATTTGTAACAGAAACTCGTTCAGTTATTACCCAAAAATCAGGATCATTACATCAATATTTAACAATTAAATAGGAGAATTTGTACCTTTTAATTTTTTATATATATGTTATAATAGTGAAAGTCTACTCTAACATATCTATATTTTTTTTTCCTTTTTGTGTAGAGATTTGGTTTGTTCTGATTATATTTGTAGTTTTTTTTATGATAAGTGCATCAAATCATGGTAACCCAAAAAAATAAAAATAAAAAAGGTTTATTATTAATAAGATTTAATTATCTCTCTTTCCCTTAATTTTTATTACATATAAAACATGAGTTAAGTTTATAAGACCATATGGAAGAAATACAATTTGTTTTTACTAAAAAGAATTAAAAATTAAAAAATTGCATAAATGGCAAAAAAAAAATGTACTTTAAAGAAGGTATAATTATTTTTCCAAATCCTCATAACCAATAAAAAAAGACTTTACTATAAAGAAGATAGAAAGAGTCAATTATCTTTGTTTTCCCTAATTTTTATTACATACAAAATAGAAGATAAGTTTATAAAACAATATGGAAGAAATACATTTCGTTTCTACTTAAAAAAAGTATTAAAATTAAAAATACCATAAATTCCAAAAAAAAAAAATTATACTATAAAGAAGGTAAAATAATTTTTTCAAGTTTTCAAATGTTCTTTTTTTTTAAAGTAGTTTGAATAGTTTTCAAAATATACAACATAATCACTACTTAAGATCAAAAAAAAAAACTGCATAAATTATAGCAACAGTAAAATGATCAAACCTCAAAAATAAACAAAGGAACAAACAAACCATAAAAATATCCAAATAGAGCATATGATATAAATAATGTCAAGTCAAAACTGAAGCAAATGAACCAAAACATAGTCTTTCAACAAACGAAAACAAAATCCGAAGAAAATGGACCAACGCATAGTTGGTCAACAAACTCAACCCAAGTACATAAAACATGTTAGCCACATTTAGCACGCTTAGCATCATCTGACACAATCATATCAGATCCTCTTTTCACCCATCAGCTGCATGTTCCTCATTCACAATGGAAGAACCTTCCTCACGATTACCAGTTTCCAAAGTCACCGCAGTAGGAGGGACAACCACGATGTCGTCTAGACCGCATCCAAGCGCTGGAACCTCAAGAGGGAGGACCTTGGTGACAGTTAAAGCTTGCGTCTTGCCTTCCAGGTTGTGGTTTGATATCTTGATAACGAACGTGCATGTCTGTCCAATGGTATCAATCAGGACTACATGCCCATCTACTGCGCCCTCATTAGCCTATACAAATTTAAACAACCGTAAGTACACAAATGAAAGCTGAATGATGGAAAGGTTTGTGATTACCTCATAGTAGCTCTCAACCAATCCAGAGGCTTTCTTCCCAGTTAACTCATGCCCAGCGTCACCGAGAACCACAAAGCTCGCATAATCATTGTTGTCATAGACAGAGAGCTTAGTGAGATACATGTTTCATAGGCACATTAATAATGAATGTTGAAGGTGTATATGACAAAAAAAATAAAATAATAATAAGTACAATTCTTACTCTATAGCACCAGTAATCTCAGCCTTTCCACACTTCTTACACATAAGCGTGGTAGGTCCTTTAGTTGCTTTAGTCTTGCACCCACCACAAGCAATGTAATACCATGCGGAATCACGCACAACATCATCAATAGTGGCTGTATACTCGAACCAAGCGACCTATAAATTTGCAACAGAGAAGATACTCAATAAGTTATCATAGCGCAACGCAAGTATGAAAAATGAGATGTCATAGCTTCGCTTCTTCCTGCTTCATGTAAGAGAGTAGCTCCCCTATAGTAGCTGTCTCAGCCTTGGTGACAATTTAAGCATTAACTCTATTAGCAACTTCTGAGTTTGATTCAAGCCTGAAATGTTTAAAAAATATATATATAAGCAAGACGTTCGATAGATTAAAGTTGACGTTGCAAATACACAGGTCAATACATACCAAGCCAGATGCTCCCTGGTTGGTTGAACATCCATATCAAAAACACCTGTGAAGATGATAGGGATGACAGAGATAAAGCACCTGTAGCATAACCAATTTTCATACCAAAGAATAACAAATTAATCAATCAAAATGAGCTTACTAACATCTATAAACCATAACAAAAGTTAAGTATTACGAACCTCCAAAACGCTTAGGATTCACAGTTGTCACCAAAATAACACTCGGAGGTTTTCCAAGCGATTTAAACTTCTCACAGAAGTTTGTAGCTGTCTTGTCCCATATGTAGAGTTTCATCACAGGACCACTGTATCAAAGCGAACACATGTATCAGGCAAAAACATATACGTCTGGAGCATAAAAAAAAAGAGCTTACTCATGTGTCTGAACATGAACCAAAATTCGCCGCATAGAAGATATCTCGACTTCATCAAGCACAAGACTCTCGTTAAGAGTCTGCTCATTCACCAATCTAATATGACCAATATAATCTGCGTATAAAAACAGAACTTGCGTATAAAAACAGAACTTAATCATCTACGTACTAAACAATCGAGAGATGTCTGATCAACATAAACAGATAAGACTGAGAGATCTTACCATACAGATCCCCTCTGAGGTCGCAGGCCGCTTCGAACTGTTCATAGCCATGGAAACGGAATTGATCTTCAGGAAACCGAATCGAACTGTCTTTGAGAACAGAGAGGACAGAGTTCCATGAGAAAGCAATGGTCACGTCTCGATCAGCAACCCGATACACCTTCTTGGTCTTAGAACCAAATAAGTTGTTGAGTCTGCAAGTGGAACCGGGAATCATGTGTCGCAGATAAGTGTCAATCCTTGATGGTAGGATGAATCCCTGAATCACAGTATCCTGTTCAAAACGACCAAGAAACGTTTGTTATTAATCTATCGGGCAACATAAACCAAAAACAAAAAGGAAAATTTTTCGTAACAAACCTCTTCGTCGATCAGAAGCATCTCTAGACCAATAAGGATCTTCGAGAGTGCGTTCCTGGCCTCCCAAAAATGGATGAGACGAAACCTTAACTCGTCTGCTTGTGGTCCAAACGTCACATTTTTTAAGAACACAACACCATCGTTTTTGTCGGAGGGGACATCGGAGCAGACAGCAGCCTTGCCGTTACGTTTCTTCGAAGAGGAATCACCGGAGACGCCGGATTGGCCAATAGGTTTCATCGGTGCGGCGGAGGGTTTCATCGATGCGGCAGAGGGTTTCATCGGTGCGGCGGAGGAGACAGCGCCCTTTCTGGTAGGTTTCTTGGAGAGAAGATCGCCGGAAACGGAGTTTTTGCTGTTAGGATTCATCGGTTGAGAGGATAGTATCGTGTGTAATCAAACTGGGGGAATGATCGGTGTTATAAAAGAAATCAGAGAGAGGGATGCGAAAGGAACCCATTAATGGAGGTTAGTGGGGGTTTGATGGAGGGTTGATTGAACAGACGTGAACCGATAAACAGAAGGAAGTGGAAAGGACGAAAGGGATGAGATCGTAGGGATGAGATCGTTGTCTGCGCAAGAGAGAAGGAAGTTAGGGTTCGTCGAGACGACTCGATGCGGTGCTCTCCGTTTTGTCTAATTTTGTCTAAGCTAATGGGCTTACGGGCCAACTCCATAACGGAAAAAAAAAACATATTGAAGCCCAATTAAACCGACGTGGAAGAAACACGCAATGTGATTGGTTAATTATTATTGCCGACGTAGAGGGTATCTCTGATCAGCTTATTTGCCTTTTACTTACTGTATGATTTATTTTATCATTTTTCTTCCGCGAAAGAAACCTTAACCAAAATTAATGCGTCTCATAATTCACACGCCTAACAACTAAACGGTGCGGTGTAGGATCAAAAAACGATGTGGTCAACCGCTTTTTTCTTGAATACAACAGAATTTGGCGCGCACATACTAATCACCAAATGAAACGTCAACTTTCATTCATACAAGAACAAATGTGATCCGAGGACCGTGGTGACAATGTAGTAGACACCCAAAAAATCATACCGCGACCACAAGAGAAATCTAGCTAAAAGATTACGTTCCCTATTTTAAAAGGTTTTCAAACAAATTTCAATGGTAATTAACTCCAACTAATATTATTATAAAACATAAGAACAAAGCTTCAGCTACGGAGTAGAGAAGGAAAAGAGAGATTAAGATTAAGATCAATCTTCGAAGACGCAAAACAATCTCTGGAGGTGAAAGGAGATGAGACTGCTTCGCTTGCTTCACTAAGGGACGATGACGCATTGCTTCTCCAACGTTGTTGATGATTAGGAGGATGATTCAACGAAAGAGACAGCGATAGTTCTTCTTCTTCGTGTTCGTTTCCCATGTTGCTCTTCATGCTCTGAGCCTAATCAGTTACAAAGAAGTAAGTTCTTAGTTTCTGCTAATTGTTAGTAATTACATTTCTTAAAATCGAAACTTTAAAATGTGTCATATCTATTACAGATACTCTAGGTAGGTAATAAAATCGGAAAATATTACGATTAATTAAGTTATAAAATCTCCTGCGTACTGACTGACTGTTGATGGAGCATAATAAATATCTCTATCAGAAAATGGGCCTAGTTTTATTTATTTTAATTTTTAGAGCATTTAATAAATAAATAACAGGCCTTTTTTTTGTCACAATTTTTTTTTGGTCACAAAAATAACAGGCCATTTATATGAGGAAGTTGATTGATGAGTTGCATCGTTATAAGTAAAATGTATTTGAGAATATGAAACATAACATTCGGTATTGCAATAATTGTACGAACTCCTCGACATAAATCAACATTTTAAAAGAAAAATCTTAGACATGTCTAGGATTCCAAAAACAGTGAACTAGCCTAACCTGATCCAATGCTCCCGATATCTGATGATTTTATTATTCTATAAGATCATTATTTACAAATTTACAATGGTTTACAATAATAAAGAATTGAACAATTAGTGCTTACAACTACTAAATAATTCTTCGATAATTGAGCATCTTTAAAAAAATACCGTAGGCAGCCCCATGCCTACCCTAGTGTTGACCCATACCAATGTTCAATGGTCTTAGAGAGTGTTTATCTTTGAGCCTTAAATGTTTTTTTACTAATGATGTTACTTCTCGTAACGGCTATTTATGAAACATTAAAGTTAAATATATTCAATACCTCGAGAAAGTGATAGGGCTGAAATTTGATGGACTCGCCATTGCCTGCAAATGTCTTCGTTCTCGCCATGTTCATGATGTTAAGAAAGTCATCGTCATCATTATCTGTCCCTGAATTCTGCTCTCTTCTCCCCCAAAAAAATAAAAAGAAAAGAGAAAACAAAAATTATAGAAACTCGACAATTCAGATTCAAACAAAACTGTATGATAGCACACCTATTTTCTGGAATAAAATTAAAACACTTGTCAGAAGCAAATTAATATTCTCTTTCCATTTCTTCCAAAAAGTAAAACGAAACAAAAATGAAAATTACCTGAAGTTAAAAGAGTGAAACCCAAAAAGACAATCATTCCTTGCGTGTTCAGACAAGTTGTCATGAAGCTGATCTCCATTGTCCTGTCTTCTTCTTCTTCTTGAAGATGATGAAGAACTCTCTTCTGTCCCCCAAAAATATATAATAAAAACAAAATTAATATGACCATGATGAATATTCTCTTCACCCTATCGTTGTCGTTCCATTAAATTAAAGAAACGTCTATTTACCTATTAGGCTATAGCCAAATTCTTTTTCTTTGTTTTAATAAATATTTACCAGCATTTTTATATTTATGGCAACGGTCAGTGATACTTTCATTTATGCATTACGATTACAGTTTTAATGTGAATGGTGAGAAGAACTGTAAAACCAAATTCTTTTTCCTTGCGTTAGCTAACATTTCACCAGCATGTTTATTTATGACAATGGTCTAGTAAGACTTAAATAAATTTACATTTAGAGTTTTGATGTGTATCTATAGTTGAAATTTATGCATTAGGAATTAAAAGTCTAAATGCTGTCTTATTTAAACCAAAACATATGTAAAATTTATTACCTTGTCTTCCAAGAAGAGTGGGTCTGGATCCTCTATACATCTGCGGTATGATAAAAACAAAGAAGAAACGTTTTAGATATTCAGATTACCATAAAATTTAACAAAACAAAACAAATCAAATTATTGAAAGTTCAGGTGAAGAAAGCAAGCGTGACGGTGTAAAGCAGTAGAAGACGGTAAAAAAATTGAAATGTTATTATCAATTGGTTTGACCTGGAGATGGCTCTTGACGTGTGAAATAGTTAGTCCCTGCACATCCATTATCTTAAGAACAAGTTTTGGAGTTGCTTCTGTTTCATTCAAACCCAAAAATACACAAACATTAATCTTCAAGATGATATGACGATAATCAAATATGGATAAGATAATTATATACTGCAAACAAAATATCCAAACTTTATAAATTAAACGTAAAAGAACCTAACTTAAGATATTTCGAAAATAAAATAGCAAAAAAGTAATAAGTTAGTTTGATGAGACCGACTGTATTGACCACCAAGCAAATCAACGGCATGAACAAAGCTCCGGTGAAGCTCCGGCGTCCATCTCAGGCGAGGAACTGGAGACCGTACGTACGGCCTAACTCCACTAATCCCTCCGTCGCTGCTCCTTCCGCACTTACCCATTTAGATATGAACCCACGAAAAACCCTAATCCTTTTGATTTGTATCTCTCTGAACTATTTCTTTATTTTCTTGAAGAAGAAGAGGGATGGTGAAGAACAAGAATCCTAAGAAGAAATTATGATTTTCTGCGAGTGAAGTAAGGTTAAAGATTAATAAGGACGAAACTTTTCTGTTTTTACAAAAGATAAATGTTTCTATTTTCCTTCTAGTCCCTTTTGTCTCTTTTTGGAAGAACTCGTGCTTATACGTACGTGTTATGTGGTTGTCTAGGATGAACAAAAATAAATGTGTTTATATGATATGAATATATTTTTTATATGTGTGTGCACAAAGGGAAAAGGAAAATATTTTTTTTAGAAATTGTGATATGATAAGTAACCTCTAGTCGACCAAATAGAAAGAAGGGAAGGATGGGATATTTATTTTTATAATTAGTAACCAGCTGGATTCTTTTCATACTTTTATATAGTTTGAGGTGACATGTGTTTTTGACCTAACAAAATATAATACATTCAACACAAATTTATGATACATTTGACTTTGCGTGCATTAGTATAAAATAGCTGTTGCCAAAAAAAAAAATAGTATAAAATAGCTTTATAAAAATCTTTTGAATTTTGTGTGGTATATAATCCATGGACCACTCCCGTTGGAGAATGTTGTTCTTCGAATTTAATTAAGTACTAACCAGAGAGTTTTGGGTGTATTTCTCTAAATCACCCTTTTCTTAATTATAGTACTTATTAAAAAATTCCTAAACAACTGCTACAATATTAACCAGTAGTCCAGCTCCATGTATTAGAACAGAATAATTGTTTTTGTTTTTGTCCAGTCTCCTAGTAGCTTAAGAGAATTACCATATTGGGATTTGGGAGTTACCCAAATGAAGAAGTTTAACTTTATTTTTTAGACCAAATTAAAATAAATATAACAAAAAATGAAAATAGGCCAACTGCTAAGGTTTGACCTTAGGATCATCATTCCCTTGTTTTTAAGTTTAGTTTCTTATTTTCTTTCTCGGTTTTCGTGTTGTTTAATATTCACTCCCCCTAAAAGTTATATTAATGGTCCTTCGTACGTATCTAAACCAAACCTTTTGACTTCATTCCCCTATTTTCATTTTCGTGCATTTCCAGTTAATTCTCTTTTTCCTTTTTGTTTTTTTTCTATAGTGTAGCTGTGCACGCAATTTAAAATAAAAATGTAATGATATTATTACACATGCCCCTATGCTTATACTTCTTTCTAGTTTGTCCTTTTACTTTTTATCTGATTTCTTCCTGCAAATTGAAAACAAATCAAAATGATTCACCCTATGTGGTAGCCCATTTAAACAACTGGTTTGAAATTCTTGTTTTTCGTTTTTTCTTTAAACAATTTTTTTTCCCCTTAATTTCTTAGTACAAAATTCATATTCATATTTTAAATAAATATCAGTCTTTGCATAAGAATAGGGTCCCTAGGACCATCATTAACGCAGGGTTCTTAGTACATGGTTCTTAGCAGAATATAAGAACATGACTCTTAACTTTTAACTGAAAAAGTTAAGAGCCGGCTCTTAAATCTCTTATTTAAGAGCCGACTCTTAGTATTTTCAGTTAAAAATTAAGAATCGGGTTCTTATATTCCGCTAAGAGCCCCGTCCTAAGAACCCCCGTTAATGATGCTCTAAACAACAAGGGATGATATCTAAACATGTAAAAGTACTAACCAGCAAATTAAATTGCAAAGCTTCCGCAAAACTATTGTGATCTTTTTGTGATCTTAACTCTTAGCCGTTGGTGTAAGTGATCCCGTCATTCTTACAGATAAATTAAATTCAGAATAAAATAAAAAGAAGAAGAGGAGGAGGAAGAGAAAAACGTAGGAGGTTGCTCAAAGTGGGAAGGTGGGACGTAAATGTCGTCTACGACGAAATGGCCAAATGAGTATATTAGTAGTACACAGTCGTTTTCTTGACCATAACCCCGATTTTTGATCTCTTGATTATTTATTTATTATATCAGTTTTTCTCCCTGGCCTTAGGATTTTCTATTTTTTTTGTAGAATAATGAAACTAAGCATAGAGTAGACAAATTTTATAATCACTGCGTTTTCTTTGCAGTATGCATAACTTATTCGCATGTTAAACTTATTTTTACACCGTTTCTTCAAAATGTATCATTCATACTTGTTTTCAGATGTGTATCATTAGGTGCCATATATTCAACAAAACTACATATGCAAGAATTCCAACAAAACCGACCAAGATGAGAAAATTTTACGTATAACATTCTAAAAAATCAAACCAAGCCATGATACTTAAATCAATCGGAGGTTACGTACAAAGTGGACCTTTTTACCTCATATGAATCACGGAACCTCATACTAGAATATGTCAAGGTCATGTTATTGACCTTCAAGATAAAGACTTTTAAGATATAATGTTATTGATTGGTTCAGTTTGTACTTATTGAACTTACGTAGAGCAATTTATCACATACTAAGTTGATACGAATAAATTGATTCTGTGACTACATGTCGCACATTGGTTTTGTTTTTTGAAATCTATGAAAACGAAAAAAGAAAAATCAGACATGCAATGAATTCCCAAATAATTCCAGAAGAAATTTAATGTGAAATTGACTGCAAGTCCATGATTCATGGCTTTTAGCATTTTGTTACAATCCAACGTTCAATATATTTTTTGACTGATATTATAGTTTTGCGTTTGGATATGTATACATTCAGCCTTTGTGCTTGACAAAATAGGACTGTTGAAAAAGGTTTTGGATTATCAGAACGGCTAAATTCTATTTTGATTCAGAAATTCTCACCGAACCAACCATTAAGAATTGACCATTATTAGGATTATTTTATTTGCCGTATTATTCCCCTAACACTTTATTTGCCGTATATAATTGTTAAATAATCACTTTAATTGATTTTAATCATAGCACATGCACGAGCGACAGAAAATTCGAAAAATATAATAAAATGTGTAATCAACCGAGAGAGAAAGACACCTGGAGAGGATTTGTTTAAAAGTGTGATTTGAGAATAAATGATCCACAAAATTAACATATTTAATTTTTTTTTTTTTTTTGTCAAAACATATTTAATAAGTACGTAACTTTCTACTTAGAACAGTTTAACATAAAAAAAAAATTTTAAAAAAAACATAAAAAAAATTATGCCAAAGAGTATGCTATTACTACTAATAATCCATATATAAAATACTATATCCACAATATGTTATTATTACTATTCAATATATACAATGATATAGATGTTGTAATGTGAATATCTATTTACTATGAAGATCCTTCGAAGATTGTTTAAATCCACCCGAGTCCTGACATAGGATACGGCTATGTAAACAATAGACGCAACACTGAAAAAAGGTCACAGGGAGAATTTTGGACATACAATTGAATTTGATGACATAGCACACTGCACTACAAGAAAACAGCGGTATTCTGACGGACATTCCGACGGAAAATGAAATCGTCGGAATATACCGAGGAATTTCCGAGGAAATTCCGAGGAAACACAAAATTGGGGTTCCTCGGAATTTCCTCGGAATATTCCGACGGACTGAGGTTTCCTCGGAATTCCGTCCGTATATTCCGAGGAAATTCCGAGGAACAATGTGTTCCTCGGAAAAAACCGATGAATTCCGAGGAAATATTATAGCCGTTGGAGAGCCGTTGGGGGATTTTACAAAATTCCGAGGAAATTCCGACGAACTAGCCTTTTCCGTCGGAATTCCGTCGGAATTTCCTCGGTATGTCGGCAGGATTTAATCTATATAAACAAGCACTCCTCTTCCTCTTCATTCACTCCATATCTTCATCCTCCCTCTTACTCTATTTACACACGAATTTGATTCATAAAAAATATGTCTTCTTCAAATTATTTTCGTTCTTGGATCGATCGACCTCATTTGGATCCGAACACGAGATTGCTTACGGAAGAATACCAACGAGGTATAACCAAATTCTTGGGGTTAGTTCACCGACAACCGGAAGCAAAAACAAGTATGTTAAGATGTCCTTGCTCTAATTGTAAAAATAGAAAGGTTATTAAAGAGTGGGATGTTTGGACTCATCTATATTTGAGTGGGTTTACACGAAGTTACAAAATTTGGTATCATCATGGGGAAACTGATTATGAACATGGTAGTACTAGCGAACCTCAGCCAGCGGTTAGATTAGAAGAACCAATTAGAACGGATGTAGATTATGGTGTAGGTACTGAGCAGATGGTAAATGATCATTTTAGAGGGGAAGATTTACCCAATGCAGAAGCTAGGAGATTTTATGATATGTTGGATGCTGGAAAGCAACCATTGTACGAAGGTTGCAGAGATGGTCATTCAGCTTTATCATCTGCTACAAGATTGATGAGCATTAAAACAGATTATAATTTGGCTGAAGACTGTGTGGATGCGATTGCTGATTTTGTAAAAGGTATTCTACCCGAGGATAATGTAGCTCCTGGTTCATACTACGAGGTTCAGAAACTCGTAGCTGGTCTTGGTTTATCGTATCAGGTAATAGATGTATGCAGCGACAACTGCATGATTTATTGGAGGGCGGATGAACAGCGGGTTACATGCAAATTTTGTGGAAAGCCTCATTATAAAGATACGAGTGGAAGAGTTCCAGTGCCATATAAAAGGATGTGGTATTTACCTTTGACGGAAAGGTTGCAGAGGTTGTATCTATCTGAACGCACATCGCAATAAATGAGATGGCATGCGGAGCACTCAACAGATGGTGAGATCAGACATCCTTCAGATGCAAAAGCGTGGAAGCATTTCCAATCAAAGTATCCCGACTTTGCGTATGAAAGAAGAAATGTCTACCTTGGATTATGTACTGATGGTTTCAGTCCGTTTGGCAAGAGTGGAAGACAATATTCTCTATGGCCCGTCATTCTTACACCATACAACCTCCCCCCAAACTTGTGCTTGCGACGAGAGTTTTTGTTTCTCTCGATTCTCGTTCCCGGACCAGAGCATCCTAAGAGATCACTTGATGTGTTTCTTCAGCCACTAATATATGAGTTGCAACAACTATGGGCTCAAGGTGCTGAAACATACGATGTTTCGTGTAAAGAAAACTTTCAAATGCGGACAGTACTAATGTGGACAATAAGTGATTTTCCAGCATATGATATGTTGTCTGGATGGACAACGCATGGAAGGATATCATGTCCATATTGTCAAGATAACACTGATGCTTTCCAACTAAAACACGGAAGGAAAACGTGTTGGTTTGACTGTCACAGGAGATTCCTACCACCTGATCATCCATATCGTAGGAGTAGGAATTTGTTTACGAAGAACAAGAGGGTGTTTGACAGTCCACCTCCGGAAATTTGTGGGAAAGATTTGAAGATACAACTAAGAGATTTTGGTGCAGAAAGGACGCCAGAAGTCGGTGGACATGAGCGTTTTCCGGTAGATGCTGTTGGAGAACTACATAACTGGCACAAAAAAAGTATTTTCTGGGATCTGCCATACTGGGAGGATCATCTGCTAAGGCATAATTTAGATGTCATGCATATTGAGAAGAACTTTTTTGACAATCTCATGAACACGATCCTTAATGTTCAAGGTAAAACAAAGGATAATTTGAAGTCAAGACTGGATTTAGTCGATATATGTGCTCGTTCAGAACTTCATGTTGATGAAAATGGTAGGGCTCCTTTTCCCATATACCGACTTGATGCAGAGGGAAAAGATGCGTTCTTTGATTGGATTTCAAACGATGTGGAATTTCCAGACGGTTACGCATCAAATTTGCGTAACTGTATCGACAGAAAGGAAGGAAAGTTTACTGGCTTGAAAAACCACGATTGCCATGTAATGATGCAGCGCCTCCTTCCGTTCGCCTTCAAGGAACTATTACCACAAAATGTTCATGAAGCAATTGCAGGGATAAGTGGTTTCTTCCGCGATTTATGCACGAGATCAGTGACTCTTGAAGGTATTGAAAATTTGAAGACTAACATAGCCGTGATTCAGTGCAACCTTGAGAAGATATTTCCTCCCTCATTTTTTGATGTTATGGAGCATCTTGTTATTCACCTGGCAAGAGAATTGGAACTTGGTGGTCCTGTGCAGTATAGATGGATGTATCTGTATGAGCGGTATATGTTCCATTTGAAGAAGATGGTGAAAAATTTAAGTAGGGTGGAAGGTTCTATAGTCGCACAGATGATCAATGAAGAAACTTCAAACTTTGCCGAGTACTACTTTCCAGCAGAAGTTCAGACCAAAAACAGAAGACCTGCTCGGCATGATGATAGAGGCGAACGGGCAACATATCATGTTACGGTTCCAGACATTTTCACAGACGTTGGACGACTTAGCGGAAAACCAAAGGACCGTCGACTTACTGAGCAGGAGCGCAGTAATTTGCAAACATATTTGCTCACCAACTGCGAAGACGTTCTTCAATATGAGAGGTAAATAAATGAGCTTACAAATTTTTATTTTAACAAGTTGAAATTTAAATCTTAATTAATTACATTATTGTCATCATATACAGGATTTTCATGGCAGAAAAGCGGTTCGAGTATAGATACGCCACAGAGGACGAACTAGAAGAAATGAAGCAGAGAGAATTTACTGGATGGATGTTTACTTATGTGAGTGCTTTAAACAAATTAAAATATATTTTATCACATATTTATACTAATTCACATTTATTGATATAACATATATATATATGTGCTATTAATAGGTGTCTGCTGGTTTGGCCAGAGGTGAAACATTTGACGATTGGATACGTGAGATGGTCGTTGGACCAAACTTTGTTGTGAAGTCATATCCGAGATTTTGTACTCGAGGATATGCATTCACAACTCAGAAGAGGAGACGTTCGAGTACGACTTATGATGATGGCGTTTGTTCTGCATCAGGAGATGATGTATACTACGGACACATACATGAGATTTTGGAAATCAAGTATTTGGGCATGGTTGGATTGCGCTGTACTGTTTTCTATTGTGATTGGCACGACAACACCCCAGATCGAGGTGTGAGAACAGATGCATTTGGTGTTACATCAGTAAATTCGAGGCGAAAGCTGCAATATTATGATCCTTTCATTCTTGCTTCCCAGGCCGATCAGGTAATTAAATGTTAATTATTCAGAATGATTCATCATCATGTGTATTAATTTATAATTTTTCTAAATGTTACAGGTTTGTTATATCAAGTACCCCCGGGTAAGGAACAGAGATGATCCATGGGTTACTGTTACAAGACTCAACCCGAGAGGCCGAGTTCAGGGAAGTTCTGAGCTGGAAGACCCACTACAACCAAGCACATCCGGCAACTGTAGTGCAGCAGAAAATTTAGCTGGAGTTGGCCTTGTAGTCGATTTAACCGACTTTGGAGAGGAAGCCGTCGTTCACGTAGAGGATGAACCAGTAATTGGAGAGTTTCACCAAGATCCAGATTCAGATTCATCTAGTGATGATGACTCGGAAACAGAATATCATTGATTTTTTTTATTTTTTTTAAAGAAATACCGAGGAAATTCCGAGGAACACTTGATATAACCTCTTTCCTCGAATAATAGTTATTTGGTTTATCTAGCAAGGCAAAGCTGAATACGAATTAAAAACTACTCAGAACACAACCAAATAAAACGAAGAAACCATGTAAAAGAAATACAAACTCATAATTAAGAAACCCAAAAAAAAACTCAGTTCAAAATTAACAGAAAATAAGACCATAAAACGTTAGAATAGAAAAGAAAATAAAATAGCCGGTGATAGCTCCTACTCCTCGTCTCCTGCTCCAGATGTTCCGCATCATTGGGTCTCTTGGACCTCTTTCTTACCCTGTGTGTACCACTCGAACCCGAACCAGAGCTGGATGGAGAGTTGTCCCGATGAACTACATCATCCTTTTGGCAACGACACGGCCTGATACGTGAAATGGCAGCCCAGATCTTGTGTAGCATGTCGTTGTTTGTCTTTATGCTCTGATCTCTCCAATGTTGTTGCTGGCGCGAAGTGGCGTTCGGTGGAAGCTCTTGCAGCTTGTACTGGCTGGAGTCTGATGGGAGTAGCTGATGGGGTTGTGAATCATCTGGAATGGCTTGTGCAGCCTCATCTTCTCCTTCTTCATCAACCACGCCCTTGCCTTTGGTCTGATATTTTGGCGTGAAGAAGGATGGCTTGTCTACTAGTGCGGTAGCAGGGGGTAGGAACTCAACTGCAGCCTCTGAAAGTAGAGAAGTGAGACCGATCTGAGGTAGGTGGCAGTAGAGTGTTTTCTTCGCTCGGTCCTGGAATACGTAGACGTAAGGACCATCCCGATCGATCCTCGAGTGGGGACCAGCTATGAACTCCTTACTTACTAGAGAAATGACATCCAGGTAGTTCCAAGCAATGTTGTTCGATCTGTCCAGTGCTACCTCCTGGTTCTTGCAGTCTACACCCACATGTCTAAGGATCCGAGTAATCACTGCACCAAATCCACATGCATTGCTCTTGGATTTGGTTACTTTCCCCTTGTATCCTGCTAAGTTTGCGGCCAGCACCGCTCCCATGTTGAAGGCAGTAGCAGGTGGGAATGTAGAGTTTCCAAATGCCGGTAGCAAATGCCTCACACCTTGGTACAGGAGGCACAACTCCCATTGCGTGACTGATGCGGCTGTGGTTGTCCCGTATAGCAATGAGCCAATGAGGCGTGTCGCATATCTCAGTACTGGGCTCCGGATAAGTGACTCCTTTGCCTGAGAAGATCTATAAACCCATGTGCCAATCGTTTCCCAGAAGTTCAACAGCTCTGAAGTCCAATAAAGACCATATGTCCTCTCCCCCGCACTCAATCCAAATAGTCCGCAGAGGTCTGTGAAAGATACCTCATAGTATACTTTCTGCACTACGAATGCCAGAAAACCTTCCTCATGCCTATCATCGGGACGGGTGACGTATGCGGATGCTATGAACTGGCGTACCAACTCCGGATAAGTGGGTTCCTTGAGGTTGCATAGTTGGCCTAGACCCATGTTCTGGAACAGTCCTTCAATGTCTGCTTGGATTCCCAATATTGTCATCGTCTCAGGACATGCTAGTTGTGTAGCCGGAACGGCTACCTTCTTCATGTTGTTGTAGTGGGTGGTATCAGACTTATCCCACTTCTTTGGCCTTTGCTTCTCCAGCTGTGACGAACCCGCTTCTTGTGTGTTTTTCTTTGCTGATGTTTTCGTGCGCTTCATTCTCTACAAAATAGAATCATTGCTCTCAACATGGTTATAATCAATTAAGAACTCAAAGCAACATGAAAATGAAAAGCGAAATCGAGTTGTGATAAAAAAAAAAACAAATTGAAAAAAATTCTCAATCCCTAAATAATCTCAAATCCTGTTCCAAACTCGTTAATCACAGACAATTGTGTTCTATTCCATGTTTAAACATCTGTTTCATGCATATTTGATCAAGGAATCAACACGGAAATAAGAAATTCACAAAACCCAAAAAATTGCTCAAGAACACGATTTCAGAATGTGGAGATTCGCGGAGTATACCTGTCTTAGGGTGAAAACGAGTGTAGGAATCAGGTAGAGCTCAAAAAATCAAGTGGAATGGAGCCCAAAATTGTTCAAATCGGATGATTATAGAGAGAGAAAGAGGGGGGGCGAATTATAGGGGAAATCAGAGGGGATGAGAGTTCT
>NC_027752.1:6695423-6735596 GCF_000695525.1 Brassica oleracea var. oleracea
CCGAGGGAACAGTTCCGTCGGTATATTCCTATCGATCGATGTATATATGTCTAAAACGCATCGATCGATGAACGTCCGAGGAAATATCCCGACGAAGTTCTCCCTCGGTATATTCCGAGGACATTTCCGACAAAATAATGGTCCTCGGAATTTCCTCGGAAATTTTTTTCCTCGGAATTCCGTCGGAAAATTCCGAGGGATTTCCGACGAAATAAGAAATTCCGAGGAATTATTTCCGACGACTTGTTTCGTCGGTATGTCGTCGGAATAACGGTATTCCGACGAAATTCCGACGATTTTTTCCCTCAGAATCTTTGCTGTTTTCTTGTAGTGCTGGGAACATAAGCTGAGACCTTCCTGTCCAGATATATCAAAAGTATGAGAACTCAAATAAAGGGAAATCATAACACGTTGAAAATGCGAGAAAAGCTTTAGGTTTTCAAGAGGCAGCACACATGGCTGTAATCATAGCAACAGAGATAATTGAAGAACAACACAAGTTTGATTGTCTAGATTCTAATATGGCAGGTGAGAAGAGGAAGAAGGGGAGGGACATAAAGAGAATAATTGCCCCTTTACAGGCTTTGTATATAAGTTCTCTTATCCACCAATCCATAATTGCTTTTTTTTGTTTTGCAGATTCTTCTATACGATATCTAAATGCAGTCTTTAGGCGGTCTAGTGTTTATGTATCCTCTGCCCAAAACTTAAAACATGTGCTCATTTCATTTTCTTTAAACGTATATAAAAGTATATCAAAACGTATTTCTAAAGATTTGATGCCCAAAGCCACAGGTTCTTTTAGATGTATGCTAGACCGGTAAGAAAGGATGGTATCTCCATCTGTTCTGGTTCTGTATATTTGTTGGAATGCACACCATTTGGTATGGAAATTTGCATTACATGATTTGTTAGACAACAAAAAACATGTTTTCAAATCTATAGATAAAGGTATGACCGTATGAGAGTATGCATACATAGCCAACTTGGAGTTCTGACCAGCTAGCCTAATAATAATAACCTTTTACCAAACAAATGATCTCAACAAAGAGAAAATCAGACACTTACCTGATGTTCCAGGGAAAAGCGGTAACGAGGAATAATGCGCATAAAGAAATATGCAACGAGTTATCAGAAAGAGTATCATTACATAAAAGAATGAAACCGAGACCAAATGTTAGATAACACTCTGAAGAAATGAAAAGGCTGCGGCAAAGCAATCGTGGGTCCAATAATACTTATTCAAGTTATTGAAACCAGATCAAATGTTCCAGATTAAGAAGAACATAAAGCAAAAGGAAGAAAATACTTTATATTTCCTCTGTTCCGAAAGTAAGATTTTCTAGAGTATGCATGCTTATTAAAAATTTAAATATTTATAATTTAATTTATTTTTTACTTTATTATACACTTTCCAATAACTTTTCACCAATGAAATTTAATCAATTCAAATATTCTCAATTAATGTTCCTCAAAAGTATAAAAAAATACCTTAACAATATAGAAAATCTATCTTTGTGGAACAAGAAAAAAATCTAAAACATCTTACTTTCGGGAACGAAGGTAGTATATGGTAGGAAATAAAATAAGGTAATTGTATGCTTAGGCTTTGCAAAATTGGGATTATATAGTATAAAATCCCATTTAGAAATTCATTAATAAAATTTATTTGTGTTTATTAATTTATAGAAGTTTTATTGTTACATACCGGTTATATCATTAACCAATTTTGACCTTTAATTTTGGCAAACAGCTTAATTCCAACTCGATTTACATTCCATTTGTTTATTTTTTAGGGAACATCATTAATCCTCTTATCGTTTCGATTTGGTTTATTTAAATTTGGTTCGGTTTTGGTTTGAATCATTCATGCTTTGGTCCGCTTTGACAACTCTCTATCATAAATCAGAAGATTGAAAAAACAACAAATGAAAATGACTAAATTCTACAGATAATTGTTAGTATGTTCTGATAGGAAATTAAAAAAAAAACAAAAAGGCAAAAAAACAAAAGCTACAATTACGACGTTATCTTTTGTTTGTAATTAACAGCAGAAAAAACATAAACCAATGCATTCAAAGTGCTTAAACCGGCCAGTAACCAGAAGAAGTAATCAAGATGTCCCTCGTTAAGATCATCCGTAATCCACCCATCTCCACCGTCCTTGGTCGTGAAATACGTCACCACCGTGAGGATTAACGAGCTCAAGTAACTCCCCAACGCATTAGCCAGTAGTCCCAACGCACTACACACACTCCTCATCGAGTCTGGTGACTGACCATAAAAGAACTCAAGCTGTCCTACAAAGTAAAAAACCTCTGCTGCACCAAATATAAATATCTGCGGAACCTGCCAAAACACGGTTAAAGAAGCGTCGGTTCCGGTTTCCGCCATACCGAGCCGAACCATCTCAACCACGGCTGCTGTTGCTATACCGAAGATAGAAATGAAAAGACCTATTCCCATTCGTTGAAGCACGGTGAAACCATTGTCGGAACTTGTGAGAAGTTTAGTGACCGGGACGTTGAACCGGTCGTAGAGTGGGACCCAGATGAGGACAGTGATGCAGTCGAAGACCCCGAGAGTCGCTGGAGGGATCTTGAAAGAGCCGATGTTGCAGTTCATGGCTCTTCCTTGTTGGACAAACATGGTGGTTGCTTGAGCGTAGAGAGATGAGAAGATGATACCTGAAGCCCATATGGGAAGCATTCGGATAAGAATCTTGACTTCTTCGACATGTGTAACGGTGCATAGGCTCCACGGATTGAAAAACTCTAAGGAGTTTGCTTCTTCTAATGATAAAACAGCAGCTTTATCAAGATACCTGCATGGACATTGTATACTGGAGTTATGTCTGAACAAAACGGGTCTGAGATTTATAGGACCATAAATTTTTTAGTTTAATCTTAAATTAAAAAAAAAAAAAAATTGACAATTTAGATTTCGAATGTAACTATGCATAATATTTTTGTAAAAATCTAGGAGCCGATGCCAATGT
Source organism: Brassica oleracea var. oleracea (assembly GCF_000695525.1). NCBI lineage: Eukaryota > Viridiplantae > Streptophyta > Magnoliopsida > Brassicales > Brassicaceae > Brassica > Brassica oleracea. Next base: position 6,698,422 of record NC_027752.1, read on the forward strand.
TTCATTTGAGTGTATAACTCTAAGGATCTTGCTCCATATACATTCGCCTCGACTCCAGGTAAAATGTTTCATTTGGTTGTGCCCAGAACCGGCCTTATACAAACCGAACCAAATGAATGATAAGCAGAGAAAAGGATTACTTGTAATCATCTGTATGCTCGAGTTTCCTACTTGCAACGATCAGCTCTTGTGTTTCAGTTTCATACAGAAGTGTTGTGTCTTCAGGGACTTTGAGATTGGTCTTACGAAATGAAGCGACAAGAACTTGGCAAATCCTTGTGATGGGACTACCTTTAGGTTTCTGAAACCTGTAAAGAGGAGTGCCAAAGAAGAAACTGATGATAGCTAATCCCATGAACACAGTTGGTATCCCGAAACCTAACCCCCAGCCGATATTCTCCTGAACCAACACAAGGAGGAAGGATCCAAACGCACCGGTATTGATGCAGAAGTAGAACCAGTTGAAGAAAGAAGACTTTCTAACACGTTCATTCGGGTCCCTGTCGTCAAACTGATCAGCACCAAAGGAGGAGACGCACGGTTTGATTCCCCCGGTGCCAAGAGCTATAAGGTAAAGCCCGAGAAAGAAGGTTAAGTACTGAGGTGTGGTTGGTGATGGGCAGAAGTCTCCGATGCAGTCGGAGGGTTTCAGATATGGAACTGTTGCGGAGAGAGTCAGAGCAGACATTCCCTAAACATCAAGAAAGACCAAAACAGAGTTCAAGAACAACAAAAAAGAGGGATCTAGCATATGCTTGTAAAAGGTGAGACTTACGATGAAATAAATGGAGGAGAAAGAAGCAATGGTCCAGTATCTACCCCAGTAAGCGTCAGCTAAGACAGCTCCAATGAGAGAAGTGATGTAACAAGTTCCTTGCCATGTCGTGACGTTTCTAGCGGCGGAAACGTTTCCTTGGTGGAGTTCAGCGGTGAGATAAGTAATGAGATTAATAGCAATACCGTAGTAAGCCAACCGCTCACAACATTCGTTGCCTGCGCATTTTACAGAGACGAGAAATCAAAAAGAAAAAAAAAAGCTAAGAAAACAGAAGTAAGTTAAAAAAAAAGTGTTGACCTAGAATAAAAGGACAAGCTTTCCAGTTTCCAGTTCTGTGCTTTAACGGTGGATTTCCATTGATGTCGACGGAACCATCTTCTGCATATAGTTTGAGTTCCTCCTGTTCAATTTGGAAGATGTAATCGAGTTTTTTTAACACACAATAATCTAACTTAATTTGTCATAATATGGTAAGAGTAAGTAGAATTAAAGAGAAAAAAAATCAGCAAAGTAATTAGGAACTGGTGCCAATATCCACAAGATATCATATAGCATTAACCATAATCCACAATACAGAGAACAAAAAAATACACCAAAACCATTTACAACTTATTTTAACTGAACCAGCAAGCAAACAAAACAATGGTAACCTAATAAACAGATTAAAAGTTCGAGAAGTACAATTTACAAGGAGAACTCGAACCTGTATTAAACCTTGTTCGATGAGTAATTGCTCTTCTTCTACGGAACCCATTGTTTTTTTTTCTTCTCTCAGAGAACCTTTGATGATTACTCGATCGATCCATTTCAAAAAGTCGTGTTGTAATCATTATTATATGACAGCAGGTATTAATATTTATAAAACATTGACCGTTGAGAAAGCGACAGGTGTTAAAGAGAATCTCTCAAAAGCGTCTTTTTTTTTGCTGTACTTTTCCTCCTTTTTTTTTGTTTCTATGTTGATGTCTTCGGTCATGAATGGAAGGGCAGGACAACTCCAATTCTCCTGCACGTACAGTTCTTCTGCAGTACATTCAACATTCATGTTTTTTCTGTTTGCAAAAGCAGTTTAAACGGAAGATATGCATGCAGTTCAATATTTTTGTTTTTTTGTGGAAAAAACGGAAATGCTGATCTCATCCGCTAACATTTGGTGGTGTTGATCTGCTTTTTTTTTCTTTTTGATAATAAATAATTTTGTTACAAACACTTAACTTTAAAATATATTTATCTGATTTTATAAATAATGTATAATGATTAGCTCAAACTATATAGTTTACACTAATATTGTTTATGTTGTTTTAAAATTATAAGCATGACGTTCAATCGCCGACAAAACACAACATTTTCGAAGGAAGAAGAAATAAATCTTCCTATATAAATATCAACAAGGATAAGTAGTTAATATTTTTTTTATGTTTTAAAATAGTTAGTATATAGGTAAATGATTGAAATTTTGTAAATCTATTGAGAGAAGACAATTTTAAATGAAATCTTAACCGAAAACGTGTATTTATTGAATTATACGATCAAATAATTTTCATGACTAATTACCTTTTCAAATATCTTACACCCACTGGTAGAGAGTTTTCCGGTGGTAAATTTAACCAAAAGTTCAATATTAGTGTAACTTACGGGTTCTCTCAAGAAAATCTTGATCGCCTAAAAAAAAAATAAAAGAAATATAAGTATCTTATAAAACATTTACAGGCATTTCGACCGATCCTATAACATCTAAGATATTTGTTTAGATATCTAGGTGTAATTTTTATTGTTTTAATATATGATCTATAGTTTTGAACTGATTTTGTTATTCATAAGTTATAATAAATTATTTGATCGGTTTGATCTGTTTTTCTCGTGCATGATCTGCATCACGTTTGATCTGCACGATCTTCTTAATATGTCCCACTTTGATATGTCCCACTTGAACGGTCTTTACTATTCTTTACTATTCGAAGCCTTGATGAAACTGTGTAATCTCACGGATACATGGTAATTTTAGTGATGACATGTAACCCACGTCCTTAAATATCTCTTTTGTCCCATATATTTATTTTTGTTTACATATACTTCCCTTCTTCGACTCATTAGGCTAGAACGAGGAGGTTAAATGCCTAAGCCTGCGGATCCATTCCGATTAAGACCGGGTTGGTTTACTCGGATTCAGATCATCCTAGTCCATGATGAAGAACAGCAGTTCAAAGTGATCTTGAAGTTTCACCAAATCAAATTGGTCCACAACTAATAAACATTTTTGCTTGCTTAATTTCAAAGAGATGTAGTAAAAATTTAAGTGAAACCCAGTTCACACTTCACAAAAGCATCAGCAGCATAGTTCAATAAACGATAAATATTTCATAAATGCTCACGTCTGGACAAAACTGTGGCTTTGTTTGTGTGTTTTCACTTCTTCTGCTGAGTTTGTTGATTTCCAGAGGTTTCTGTCTCTGCAACGAGACGAGCACTTTCCTTTTCAAAGAAATCGAATTCTTGAAGAATCTTAGCGAGCTTTGTGGCGTTGTCTTCTTTAATGTTTGCAGGGACCTTCTCTTCGTACCCAGACACACTCATCATCTTCTGCAACTTCTCCTTTTGTCTGATGAAACGAGAAATCAAATGGTCAAACGAGACCTACGTTCAGACAAAAAAATTTGTTTTGATTTAGTTACGAGTTTAGGGGATTTACTTTTGTAGTTCGTCAATCTTGTTTCTGATCTTTTCTTGCTCAGCCTCTGTGTTAATGGCTCTGTCCACTTTGAGATACACCTTAAGGTTCTCGTTCACTGTCTCAACTACAGATCCAGCTGGGGCTGCGTGTTCTCCTTTTAACAGAACCTATACCAAAATCACTCAGAAAAGAAACACAAAAAAAGTAGAGAAACCATAACCAAAGGTGGACTTGTCTTACCTCTAACGACGATAGATTTGCAAGTGTTCTAATATCTAACTCGTGAGATTTTACAATTTCAGATGTTACGTTGTTTTCACACAGAGCAAAGGCCGGTAACCTGAGACAAAAAAAATGTAAACAACGAATGCAGGATGGTTATAAAAATGTCTCGAAGTGTAGCTCGAATGGGACATTTAATTAAGATACTCAGACCTTTCATTTTTCTGTTTCTCTAGCAACTCTGCACGGAGTGCTCTCAGGCACTTCACGCTCGCTAGAACGGTTTCCATTTCGGTCTCCACTTTTTCATTTGTCCAATTCTGAGCTCACGACATCAAACATCAGAAGAAAAGAGTTTTAAAAACCGAATAAACAATGAGAGAAAAGTCACTAAGAAGATCTTACAAACCTCTATAGCAGAGGGGTAATCACATATCATGATAGACGCCTTTCTTTCAGAGTTTTTGGGTGAAGGCAGACGTTGCCATAGCTCTTCAGTAACAAAAGGCATCAGAGGGTGAAGCAGTCTCAAGCCAGTCTCCAACGATGCCCAGAGAGCATGCTGTGCATGAGCCCTCTCTGAAGCAAACGCTGGATTGTCACCAGCAAAGTAAGGCTTGATAGCTTCAATGTACACATCACAGAACTGATATTGCCACCATGCATATACTGTGTTGGCTGCATCCGAGAACTCAAATGCGTTCAGTGAATCCACCGTCTTTGATATTGCTTTATTTAGTACAGAGAGAATCCATTGGCAGCTGAATGGCATCGTTTCGGGGATTAGAGTCAGCGGAGGGGAATAAGCATCGCCAAGCCTCATCATCGCGAATCTGACAGCGTTCCAAAGCTTGTTACACCATTGACGGTAACCAACCACTCGGAGGATGTCCAAGTTTATTTTGTCAGACTATAAAAACAAGCAAGAGTAGAGCAATATTCTTAGTTTACAAGACAACAAACTGAAGGAGCAAATAAGAGGTTGTGAGGCTGCGTGCAATGGGTAGTAGTACCTGAGCAGTGTAAGAGACGAGTGCAAACCGAAGAGCGTCCGCACCACATTCGGAAATACCATTTGGGAAGTCCTTCACTTGTCCTTCTTTGGCAACAACCAGCTCTTTCGGATCCAAGTTACCCTCTTCTAATCTCTTGTGAAGACCATCAAGAGTTACCCCGTTTATTACTTCAAGCGGATCAATGACGTTTCCAAGAGATTTTGACATCTTACGCCCATGTGCATCACGTATCATAGGATGCAAATAAACCTACAGAAAACACAACAGGTACGTTTAGGTACGGCAGGTCATAAGATAAGACTTGGCATCGAAAAGGACTGGTAAGAAGGGATCATACCTTACTGAATGGAACGTCACCACCTAGTTTCATTCCCATCATAACCATACGAGCAACCCAGAAAAAGAGAATATCATGCCCAGTTTCTAGGACAGATGTCGGATAGAAGGCTTTGAAGTCATCAGTTTCATCAGGCCATCCCAGAACAGATAACGGAAAGAGCCCAGAAGAGAACCACGTATCAAGCACATCATGATCTTGGGTGAGTTCAAACTTCTTCCCAGAAAACTTTTCAGCAGCCTCTTTTCGAGCTTCTTCCTCGGTTCTTGCAACAACCCAATGGTCACTGTACGCACCGACCTCCTTGCGCTCATCTTCCTCTAGTGTTGCGTACCATGCTGGAATCCGGTGGCCCCACCAAAGCTGTCTTGAAATACACCAGTCACGTATGTTCTCTAGCCATCTGTTAAGGTCCATTGACATTATTAATAGATGGTGTAATGATAGAACAATAGAGAAAATGATAAATGAAAGAAACCTTCTCCACTCTGCCGTGTACTGCTTTGGTATAAACTCGAGCTTCTTGTTTTCATCAGTGATGGCAACATTGAGAGCCTCCTTTGCAATCGTGCTGCAGTTGACGTACCATTGAGGCTTAATCATAGGCTCAATGACATCACCGGTTCTTTGGCAAAGTCCAAGCCTCATTTCATTGTTTTGAGCACCTCTGTAGAGCCCCTGGAATATATACAATGAAAGAAACAGTTAAGGTAAGATATGAAAGACACCTACAAGGCTACAAGCAACCACCCTCGGCAACAATATCTTCTCAAATGAAGAATCAAGTTGCTATGATTTGTTACGTGAAGTATTAGTGAATTACCTTATTCTTCAGAGCTTCAACAACTGCCTCACGCGCTGCAAAGCGTGGCATCCCTGTGAAGTCAGAACCGCCGTTTGTGTTGATCATTCCATCATCCGTTAGTATGTTTATAAATTCAAGATTGTGACGCTTTCCGACCTCACAATCATTGGGGTCATGAGCTGGAGTGATCTACAAAAGAAGAATAACGCAACTTTACCGCAAGAAAATCAACTAATAGAAGCAGAAACGAAGCATCGAAATATATAAGAGCGAGCATGTACCTTAACACAACCAGTACCAAAGTTTGGATCAACGAGTATTCCATCGCAGATAATTGGTAACTTCCGTCCATTAAATGGGTGCACAGCGAATTTCCCATGAAGATGCGTGTATCTTGCATCATCAGGATGAATAGCAATGGCAGTATCCCCAAGCATTGTTTCCACCCTAGTAGTGGCAACGACAACCTCGCCCAAGCCTCCCTCCAGAGGGTAAGCAAATGAAGTAAGAAGACCAAATTCTACTGGCTTCTCATAGCCAGGAACTTTTAATAGCGTTTTTTCTTTGATATCGATATGCTCAACCTACAGAAATAGACACACTCCGCATAAAAAAGGATGCCGTCTATTAACCATAGTCTAACAGTTGTTGGCTTACCTCAACGTCAGATACGGCTGTTTTCAAAACACAGTCCCAATTAACAAGTCGAACATCCCTGCCCAAGTTCACATGTGCTTTCAATCAACAAAGTAGATGATAAGGTAAAAGAGTACTACTCCTAGTCTTTTTATGTTCCTGTTTCCAAGTACTTTTTTTTACAAAGGGAATTCTATAGCCTCAAAGAACAAAGCAGACTTAACAAACCTATAGATAAGCCCTTCCTTGTATAACCGTACAAAGCCCTCAGTGACAGCTTTTGATCTTTGCTCGTCCATTGTAAAACACTACAGAATACAGGCAGAATATAGTAAATAATAACATTGCCAATTTTCCATAACATTTGACCAACAAAGGTCGGTTCAGCGAATTTTACCTCACGAGACCAATCAAGAGAAGCTCCTAGACGCCGTAGTTGTGTTAGAATCGTGCTACCATGTTGGTTCTTCCACTTCCACACCTTTTACATGATCATAAAGGATCCACAAATGATTTTTTAGCAATGCAAAATGGAAAATGATTCGTGAGCGTAATTTTATTTTCAACTTACTTCATTTATGAATTCTTCACGGCCAACGTCATGCCTAGTCAATCCTCTTTCACGCATGAGCTTTTTCTCAACCACAACCTAGAACGTACATCCAATCAAATAACATAAAACAGTGTGCAACATATAAATATTCTACAACCATGAAAAGGAAGATTTTTACTCTATAGGCTAAACTTATAGTAATTTGAGACAAGAGATAAGGTGAAAACAATGACAGTAATGGCGAACCTGTGTAGCTATACCAGCATGGTCCATCCCGGGCACCCACAGAGCATTATAACCAGACATTCTCTTCCAACGAATAATCGTATCCTGCATCAGATAATTTCATGTCGCTGATCACCAGGAAGAACAATAAACAGAGAAATAACACCAATATGTTTAGCGAAAACGAAACCTCAATGGCAGATGTCAGGGCATGGCCAATATGCAAGGCTCCAGTCACATTTGGAGGAGGAAGAACCTGCAAAATCAACAATAGCCAATAGGATTAAAGAAACCCTTAAAACTAAAAGAATTCAGGACTGTAACTAATAATCTTCAAATGCTCAAGACTTTCTTAACTGACTTTCGTAGGACGATTAAAAGAAGACAGTAAAAACAAGGTCCAATTCAGAATGAACATGAACTCAAGAATTAAATGAGGCCTTACAATAACAAACGGTGGCTTGGAACTCTTAGCATCCGCCTTAAAGAAGTCAGAACTCTCCCACCAAGCATACCAACTGACACGAAATCAGAGTATAACACAAAGATTATCTAGAGTTGTTTTGTGGGATTAATGAACACAAAGCTCAAAGCTCTACACACTTACGATTTCTCAACGGCAGCAGGACTGTACTGTTTAGCCATCTGTGAAGAGAGCCTTTTCCTCTCACCAAGAGGAGTTTCGGGGTCCACAAAATCCGCAGGATTCTCTTCGATTGCATCCCGTTTGGAACTCTTCTTTGTGCTCTTTTTAGGGGCAGTAGTTCCATCTTTCGCCTGCTTTGCCTAATAATACCACAAGCACGCAACATGATAAACGAATTCATTATTCCCATGTTCCAGGGGAAAACAAAGTATGTGGCTTTCCTCAGAGGTTACCTTGAGTTCTGCAAGCTTTGCTTTCTCCACAGCTTTTTGCTTCTTCAACTCCTTTTCTCTAGCCTATTAAAATGTTCTTTAAAATATCATTTTCAAGGTTGATATTAAAGGGGAAAGATGGTTGATCTAACTTTCTTATCTGAAGAAACAAGCCATTCTATCTATATATCTAACTTCTCATCAATTCTGCTTTTCGAATGAGCAAGCAATAGTTGTTCATGTGAGAACATAGCTCAACACGGCCAATTGCATCAATCATATTCATCACTATCTGATCTCTCTATGGATCTTCCTTGATTCAACAACAAAATCAAACCACATTCGTCTATGAGATTTGGAATGTTAAAATTCTTGTAATCAAGCTGCATGAGAGCAACATAAACAAAAACAAGGCTGATTCTAACTTAATGAAAAATAGGGAAAAAAGAAAGATTAAGAAGTCAAACCTTCTCATCTTTCTTCTTCTTTCTCTCAAGCTCCTCCTCTGTGAGGATCTTCTTCTCTGCTTCGGACTGCAAATTCAGAGAAAAAAAAAAACAAATATTAGATTCTCTGAACTTAAACAACGGCAGAAACAATTCAGAATCATCCGTACCATTATTCTCGAACCGTGAAATGAACGACGTAGTAGATTCGTAAGCCTCGGAGATACGAAGCTAGATGTAAATAACGGCTTGGCTCTTCTGAGGAAGAGCAGTGACATAGACCAAAGAGAAAACGAACCTGCTAGGGCTTATTGAAATGTTTTATATTTTTTATTATTGACGCTAATACAACAAAGAAAAATAGAGATTTGGGTTAGTAAAGCGGATCGTTTAGGCCCAGTGGGCTAGGAATTACAATTGACTTTTTCAGACTTGTCTACATTTGATTTTATATTTGTCTAACGTAAGTTTGACTTATATTTGTGTAACGTCGATTTGCTGGGAGCAGAACACAAGCAAGCAACACACGAGAAGACGTTTGGAATTCTTCTCTCATGTCATTTGTAGATTGTGAAAATTCCACAAGGCAATTTTTAGTGTGGGTGTGGCCATAACTTTACTTGTATAGTATTGAAAGCAATGGGTCCAAGTCATAGCAACGGCCAAATTTTCCAACTGAAGATGAACATGAGCATCAATCATGCCCGTTTGATTCCCCATAATTACCGATCTCGAACCGTCCGACGAGCAACTCTACGTACAAATACACATGCAACGATAAATATAGCACTATCTTTTATAAAGACAAAAGCTCTCTTAATATTTACTAGGTAATAATCTGCGGAATATAATTATTAGTTTTGTAAATTTTTAATAAAGAGACATTAAATCTGTTCAATCTGAATATCGGTTCGATTTTAATTTGTTTTTTTTTGTTGTTAATCTCCAGAAATATAGCTATAATTCTAAATCAATATTTATTTTCGTTTGTTCGGTTAAAATCGTTGATGTTTTTGGTTTTTCCTGTGATAGCCAAAATTATTATTATTATTTGTTTGGTCTCAGGTTATATGAATTTTAGATAGTCATGGTGCCGAATCAATGGTTTCATATTATAGTTTCTAAACATATAATAATAAAAGAAAAGGAAAATAAAATTATTAAGACAAATCATTTCACGACAATTTAGTATACAGTGAAAGAAGCTTTAAAAAATATATATATATTTCAACTTCCAAGAGAATTATATACTTCAGTTCTAGTGAATATTTAGTTATATAGGTGTTCACGTCAATGTTCACATGTACGTGTGTGTAAAGTATATAAAAGTAGTTGGTAAATATATAAAGATACTGTTAATCGATAATAAAATGACATTTTTATTCAAAATAATACATAAAAGATAAAAAAAATTAAAATAAAATTAATTGAAAATAAAATAAGCCTAGACATTAGTGAATTTTCTTTCATATAAAGAAAATAAAATTGTATCCGTAAATACGGATGGACATGGATCCAATATCCGGATATTTGGAAGTATTAGTGTCGATTCGTTCCGTAGCCACCCCGGATATCCGAAATTTTTTAGAATTTTCACGAATATCTGATTTGATTCGTAAAAAAAATTATTAAAAAAAATAAAAAATCTAAAAAAAATATTAAATAATAATATTTCTTTATAAAAATAAATTATTATTTAACTTTTTAAATTCTAATACCTAATATAATAAATTTAATACATAAAATATTGTAAAAATTATGTAAACTATAATATATTTATAACTTATATATATATATATATAATTTTTAATATGTGTATATATATATATGCATATAACGGATCGAATCGAATATACATTCCTAAAAATATTAGTATTTTTTATATGCTTCGTTTTTTTACAGATATTGCATTTTAGTATTTGATTTGTTTCGTAGTGTTACGGATATCCAAATTATTTGGTTCGAATCAAAACGGATAACGAATCGAAACAAAAATTTACAAATATTTTGCCCAGCCTATCCGTAAATAATAAAAATAATATATGTATAACTGGACTTTCGATTCATTATCCGTTTTGATTCAAATCTAAAAATCTAGATAGTGTGAGTTTTATTAGAACCTTACATGTGAATTTTATATTTAAAACAAAACGTAAAGTACATAGTGTGAACACATTTATGTAAAGTTTGGCTGATAAACTTTCTACAACGTGTTCATTCTCAAATTCTGTGAGGTTGTCAAGTGTATATTATAGTGTTAACGCATTTATTACAATGTTTCTCATTTAATATATAATGGATTTGTTTATGAATGTATAATTTACAAAGAGGTGTTCAACTGAAGTGATATATGGAAATTATTTAATGTTCGGGAACTTGTGGTCGAGTGTAAAGGGACATAATTGATACGTTAACACGTTTTAGGTTCAATCAATCTGATGTACGAAACTAAGTCGCATCTTTCCTGAGCAACTGGATGAATATGAACTTTTGCTTTTGGCCTATTAAAATACCTGAAAAGATAATTTGTTCATGGATTACAAGATTACTCTTGCATTTCAATAGATCTAGAATACCCCATATTAATAATAAAAAGGGAATGTATCCGTCGTAATTTTATGGTTGATATTAAGCATTGATTTTTCGTTTGAATGTTTTTCTAATTACAAATATAGTAGTTGCGAGTAGTGGAAGGTAGATTGAATTTCAGGCAAAAAAAGTAGAATGAAAATCATTGTTACTGAAACAAAGATTCAAATTATCGATGATTAGGTTTAGTGAATATATATCTTATTGTTTGAACTACTGATTATTAACTTTTTATGTCCTATATCGTGTAATTATATCATAATGCCAGAAAACCTTGGTTGGAATCTACCCCCACTAAAATATTTATGTATAAACAGTGTGTTGGTGCATAATCTCAGGATCCAGCAACATAAGATTTTGGAAATCCAACTCGGACCCATACAAAATAAAAGAGGTTTATATCATGGATCAATCATATCGTTAAAAATTGTATGTATTTTCTATGCTGCGTACGAAAAGAAATCTAATGGTTTGTGATTTTCAACAACTGGCTATTTCTGCATTATATACAATATATATTGAAGTAAGTATACGAGCCTCAATGGTTGAATCAAGCGAGTAACTATGTGGTGGGGCATTGGATTAAAAAAAATCTCTCTCTAAACGCTCCAACTTCTCTCTAGAAACACAAAAGAAATTGAAACTGCTTTCGGTGGCCGGTGAGCAATTTGCCACCGGTCGCCACCCCCTTCTTTTGTTTTTTTGTCGTGTATCATATTATAACTACATTTCTCGATCTATGAGATCGATTTCTTTGTTCGCTATGGCGATGTTCCCTTCGCGTAGGCGAGTTTTGGTGTGTTCAATCTTAACTGGAGCAAAGCTTCAAGGAAGGTCTTCTTTGTTCTCCAGTGAAGATTGATTATAATATACTAAAGGCTCCTCTTTCGCAGTTTATCCAGATCCCGTTTGCTTAAGTTGGGTCTCCTATTTCCTCTCAGATTTGCACTTATTCCTTCTTAAAAGGAATCAATCTCTGCCCATTTGATGTGGAGTCGTTATATCGACTTTATGGTAGAGTCTCCTCGACAGAATGGAAGAGGTGATGTTGGAGTAATATTGGTTGAATCTAATGGAGATTTAGATGAATTGGCACCTTCTCTATATTGAAAGTGGTCCAATAAAAATCTTCTATTGGGTCATCCAAATCTTCCCTGAGTTATTATCTGAAGTTTGATGGAGATTTGTACTCAAGTGACGGTTTAGGCGAAGAATGGAGATTGAGGAGTTCATAACCGTGCTCGGCGGCGACACCTCTTCAGATCGAGTTTGCCGGCGAAGCTGCTTCAGAGAGCTTCTCTCTCCATGCGGCGCTGCGTTTTAGACACGTGTCATCTCAATTTGTGGTGTGGCTTCATGCATATCAAGATGAAGACGCGTGGCAGAGTGTTTCTTCTTAGCAGACGCGTGGAATTGGAGTGGCAAGTCTACGAACTCAAGAGGATCTGATGGGATTAAAGTGGACCGGACTGTATTGATTTATTGCTTTTGAGTATGTATTTTATAACTGAGCCTTATGAACTTCTCATGTAAAATGCCCATAGGGCTTCTCTAATAAAAAGAGAATGTTAACAAAAAAAAAAAACTATGTGGTGGGGCATGTTTATTGTTATTGACTTCGATACAAACAACCAAACAAAAACAAGGATTGTCAACCAAACTTTAATATATAAACATAATTGAAAAAATGAGAAAATAATACAACATATAAGATATAATCATGTAAAGCTAGTTTTGTCATCCTCTAATCCCTCACTTCCACCTTCCTCTTCCTCAAAAGCTCGCCTCTGCATCTCCACTGACCGGCGCATGGCGGCTCCGTTAGCGCCACCGCCGGTCTCGTTAGATTTATTTTCCTTGTATTGTGTAAATTTTCGGTTTAGATTCTCTTTGGGCTCGCATCTGGGTTAGCGGGTGGTGTTTGTTTCGAGAAGCTCGTGTTGGGTCATGGTCTCTGTGGAGGTTGGGTGGCCTGTAGTTTAGGTCAGCTTCCGGTGTAGATTGGTGGCTTATTATCGAGTTTTCTCTTCAGACCTTTCATTTTTTGGGTTGGTGATGCAATTGGTCTTGTTGTGTTTTAGCGGTGGTGTTGGGTTTGTCTGTTGTGTAAGTCATCCTTGTTGGTGTTTTGTTTTAGCATCGGTTAGTATATGGTTTGGCCAGTGTAGTTTTCGATGTCGCTTTACTTGGGTTGTCAACTGATTTAGCGGATTTAGTTTCCAGTGGTGGTGGGTTTAGTTAGTGCTTTCCTTCGGTTCTTATGCCGTGAGTGACTCCGGAGAGTTCTGTTGGGCAAGGCTTCGGTTTCGATGTTGTGTTAGTTGGACTTCTATTCAGGGGATAGTGGGCGCTGGTGAGTGTGTCACACCCGTATCCGAAGGTAGTGTTGATCGAGGTGTGGTCCTGCGGTCCTCTTGTCGGGTTATGAAGTCTTGAGATTCTTGGGTTCTTGGACGTTATCGGTTGGCGGGCGTGAGCAGCAGCGATAGGTTGTGGTGTCTTGGGTGCGAGAAGTGGAGGTTATCGGGTGGCGATCAAAGATCAGCAGCGATAATTCCCGTTCATTAGCCTCCGTCAAGTTCTAAAATTTGCTAAGTTGGTTGCTTAATTCCCAGGTGTAGATGGTAATCGTTTTACTTTGGTTAGTTTGGTCTTTCACCTCTTGTCTTGTGTTTGTAAATCACCCCTGCGTGGGTTCTAGCTGCCGCCTACATGTGGGCTTATGTGTATGTTCTAGCTGCCGCCTCTTGTGGGTTTATTCGTCTGGGGAATGTTCGATTTTCTGCCATCTCTCTTGTAACAAAACTAGTACTTTTCATTGGAATGAATCTTAATTTGGGAAAAAAAAAAGATATAACCATGTGACTGATATATGTACATAATTCTCACTTTTACGCATCACCGTGAAGAAAATTAAGTAAACTGCAATCATCAAACTTGACCAAAGAGTTACTGTAATATATAGATGGTTTTAAACCTCGGTGTGCATTTGGACCATTCAAAGGCGAATTTGAAGAAGTATGCCCTACAAATTAGGCCTAGGCACGGATCGGATATCCAAGTTTTTGAAAGTATTTGTGATCTGCTTCGTATGTCACATATATCTTATTTTTCGATTTGCTTTGCTTCAGAAAAATACGGATATTCGAAAAAACGGATATCCGGAAAATAAATAGATATTTGCGGATATTTATGAATACTTATGGATATCTTATATGTTTTGATTAATACAAATAATCTTTAAATTTTGATACAAATTTGTTTTGTAAAATACTTTTTTCATGATATATATATATATATCTATAAATTAAAAGAAGTAGTGAATTTACATATTTTGTAAATTTTTTGAACTTAGTTAACAATTATAATAACACAAAACTTAAGAAAACATTATAATTGTCATAAATGCGTTATGTTCCTTTTATATAATACTTTTATATAAATAACAGTGTGAATATAATTGATCAAATCATATATTAGAATAATAATTATATAATTTTATACATTAAAAATTTAAATATAATCAAGAGATACATGTATTTATATATTTTTGGATCAGATCGGATATCCGCTATCCGAAATCTTAATATTTGTGATTTACTTCGATTTTAACGGATATTGATTTTTAGTATTTGCTTTGATTCGAAAGTTTACGGATATCCAGAATTTTCGGATCGAATCGAAACTTATGTGCCGGCCATCTTTCTGATTTTCCAAATGGGCCCCGCCGGCATGCATACATTCGGGCCCACTGAAAATTATGTGCCGGCTATATGCATTGCAATCGATAAAAAGCATACTGGGAGACAAAAGACATATGTTTTTCTTTTGTCGCACTAATAGTCACTGTATAAATACGTGTAAAGTCATAATTATACATAATCTTTCAAACAAATAGCTAAATTATATAATCTTATAATCCAATGACCTCAAACATAAGCTTCATTAATCTTATAACGCTAAAATTGTCATAGAGTTAGTAATTAGTATGCTTGTGATGTGCTTGCTATATTCTCATCATATTAGTATAGAGATGTGCAAGATATAAATAACAATATATAGAAATAAATAAAGGTGGGCAATGATGGAGTAAACGTGATAGGTATGACATGACCCCACGATGGCGAAGAAATGAAAGTAAAAACATTAGAAAAAGTACCTAATGATAGAAGAACAGGTTGTTCCCCAAATCTGAAAGCAAAAATTATTTCGAAGAATAAATATTACATACAAAGATAAAGCTGCAAATTTGAATTTATCTTGTAACTTTTGAATTTTGATGTTTTTGTTTGGTCAACAACTGATCAGCATGCATGACCCTGATAAACCTTCTTTCTTTACTTCACCAACTTGCTACGTTCATATTTAAATGGCTTGACGTTGTATTTACTAGTTACATTTTTCTTTATATAATGTGAATCTTTCACAGCACACGACAAATAATGAAGAATTAAGTAATAACCCGTCCCTTGCAAAAAAATGTGAATATTAGTTTCGTTATTTTTTAATAAGGAGATATTAATCTGTTTAATCTGGTTATCAGTTCGGTTTTAGGTTATTTTTTGGTTTTTAATCTCCTAAAATATAACTATCATTTTAAATCGATATTTATTTGGTTTGTTCGGTTAAAATGTTTGATGTTTTGTGTTTTTTTATGTGATAATCAAAAATTACTATTATTTGTTTGTTTTCATGTTATGAATCATAGATAGTCGTAATGTCGAACCAATGTTTTCATATTATAGTTTCTAAACGGATAATAGTTAAAAAAAAAAAATTATTAAGACAAATCATTTTACTACAATTTGGTCGATAGTGAAAGAAGCATTAAAAAAATAATATTTTAACTTAAAAAAATTAGATATTTTAGTTGTGGTAAATACTTAGTTATAAGGTGTTTGTGTCAATGTGCACATATATGTGTATGTTAAAGTATATAAAGATTGTTGGTTAATATATAAAGATATTGTTAATTAATATTAAATGACATTTTTTCAAAATAATACATAAAAAATAAAATTATTTAAAAACAAAAATATTGTAAAATTTATATAAACTATAATATATAACTTATATATAATTCTTTAAATATATGTATATATATATATGCATATAACAGATCAAATTGGATATCCGTGTCTATAAATATTGATATTTGTGATTTGCTTTTTTTTTACGGATATTGAATTTAGTATTTGATTTGCTTTGTAGAGTAACGAATATCCGGATTTTTCGGTTCGAATCAAAATGAATAACGAATCGAATCAAAATTTATGAATAATTTGTCCAGCTTTATTTGTAAACAGTAAAAATGACGTAAAGAAAAACCATGCATGCGAGTTTTATATTAAAAAAATGTAAAGTACATAGTGTGAACATATTTATGTAGAGTTTGACTGAGAAGCTCTCTACATGTGACATATATCCATTTTAGTGTGAATACATTTATTACAATTTTTTTACACGTGATATGTGTCCAGTTTAGTGTGAATGCATTTATTATAATGTTTATCCTTTAATATACAAGGGATATGCAGATTTTTTCGAAAAATTATGTGGTTGAATCAAACATTAACATCAAGATTAATTAACGAAGTTTCTCGTTTCAATTATAGGGCCCTGGTTAGATTTTGATCATTTTTTGTTCTTTTACGTTTTTATTGTAGTTGAACCCAATTTAATTTTCATGTTCCTAATTTTTATGGCAGATATTAGGGTACAGATTTACTTTTTCTATATTTTCAGAGAACGAAAATTTGTATATGATACATTCGAAGCTGCCATCGGTATGAGAATGATGCATAATTTTTTATTTTAAGTAAAACGAAAGACAATTCTTCATCTAATCTAATATTGATTGAATGTATGAGCATTCCGACGCGTTCAAAGGTCTTGTATATTCACTAGCAGTCTAATTCAAACTTCAAAACCCAGCTCAAGGACAATATTCACAACTGGCGATAAGCAGCTTTCTCCTTTTGAATCCATCATAAATATTATTGATGATCTCATTCATGTAGATGTACAAACCAAACATAAAATAACATATCATTGCTTTAATAGTCTAGTACGTACGTAACAGAACCACAAATCAAGCTGTATGTCATGTATCTACCACGCTATCTATCTTCCATGAATAACATGCATGAGAAGCAATAGAACATAGAAATCATGATGATAGTATCGTCGCCTTTAGCCATTATTCAGTTCCCTATTTACCTAGCCCCACTCAAATTTTAAAACGTTAATGTCCATTTTTTTTTGTCTTATACACTGGTAAATGTCAATATATTGTGAAATCTGTACTGGAGGAATACATAGAAATGATATTTTTCTTTTAAAAAAAACTTTATGCGGTATAAGAATTAGTATACAAAAATGACAATTCACCATCTCACGGATAAACCAGTAAATTTTATCTTGTTGAAATTAATCGTGATGATGGACACACTATCCAACCACTATTGTCATGGGTCCGATTGATAATGGTTGCAGATTTAAAATTTTTACTGTAGAAAAAATTCTGTAAATTTTTATTGTGGCTTTAAATTTTATTGCTGTATAATTTTATAGAAAACACTAAAAAATTACTTTGGATATTTGGCTCTGCAAAACACTTATACAGCTGTAAGTTATTTCAAGAGCGTTTTAAAAAAAAAATTAAAACTTAATTTCTCTGAATTTAATACTGTAGAAATAAATAGAACCGTGGATATCACCCATGGCAACTACCCATCACCCCATATTCTTTACAATTTGACTGCGTTAAGAAATAAATTTTCTCCTTAATTTCTATAGTGGTTTGCCTTTTTCTCCTTTTTAGTTATTTAATTTACTTTTAAAAATTTCCTCACAACCCACAAAGATAAATACGTACATGGTATCC
Organism: Brassica oleracea var. oleracea; assembly: GCF_000695525.1. Lineage (NCBI taxonomy): Eukaryota > Viridiplantae > Streptophyta > Magnoliopsida > Brassicales > Brassicaceae > Brassica > Brassica oleracea. The sequence continues at coordinate 6,716,444 of NC_027752.1, forward strand.
CCTGAATTCAACACATTCACACAAGGAACATCTCATAAAGAAAATAAAAACAATGAGTGAGCTTTTCGACTCTCTCCCCACTTGGGATCTCCATGACCTTGGATCACTCTTCAACCAAAACTTCAACTTAGGTATATTATACAACTGCCACACACTCATGTATGTATATATAGGTATGATTTATGTTAGGCATGCTGATATACATAAGTGGATGGCTTCATGCAGACAAAATAATGTATTTTTTTGTTGAAAGATGATGTATTTGAGTAATTCTATAAATTCCATATAATAATGCTCGCGAGGAATTTGGCCGCGCAATGTACTTGTAGATGCATGTTACAACATTGATGAATCGCCGGGGCATATACTCCGTTCGCCGGAGGTGGATATTATCGGTGACGTATCCACCGGCTACCTCGAAGACGCACTCATCAAATTCAGTGTGAAAAGCAAGCGGAGACGTCTTTCGTTCAACGCCGAGGACAAACCAAATAATCACTTTGACAATGATCAGGTTTGCATATTTACTCTGTTTTTTTTGTTAGTCATTAACATAATTGTTCAAAAAATTCTAACTTTCTGGTTAAATGACATTTTTAAAGTATTGTGAAACTGATTTGGTTGACTGCGTATTATAATTATGCAGAATGATTGGAGAATCTCTGAGAATTATAGCTGCACGAGTAGTCAGTTTGCAGGTGAGTTCTACTTTTTATAATTGTCACCCATATAATATATAATATATATGTGTGTATGCTTACTATTTTAGTACTGGTGTTTCATAGTCTTCATGAATAAATTTTATGTTTTTGACTTGATTTTCTTATATATTGAGCAGATGAATCTCCAAATTCATCCATCAATATTTTTTCAGAATCTTCAAATCAGCCGAAACACTCTTTCGAGCCATCTTCATCCACTTCAGGTATGTATGATTTATTTCATTCAGAATGAATTGTATATAATCTGGGATCAGATTCTTTATTCTCATTTGCGTTTAGCTGTCTACATAATATGATATTCTGTGTTAATCTTTAAATACATACTAATTTCACATGTGTACAGAGAAACATTACTGTGACAATAAGAAGAGAGTGGTGTATCCATTTGGACTGGTGAAACCAGGTGGTCGAGAAGAAGATGTAACCCTAAACGACATAAACAAGAAGATTCTCATGCCGTCGGCTCGGCCAGTTCGGCATCCGGTTGGAGCCTTTGCATGCCGTCCGTGTCTCTCTGCTCATGGACCGGGTCTTTCAGGCAAAGTCGTGGTTGCTTTCACAAAGATACAAACATCAGGGAGGGGTACAATTACTATAATAAGAACCAAGGGATGAGATATGTAATACTAGTACCTAGACAGGGCAATCTTTCTAGATAGTAAGTAGTGTGTATATGAGATGATGAGACAACGTTAATCATTGGTTGTCATGTTTAAACGTCTTCGTGTATATAATGAAAAATGGTTATGCGTTTTTCTGTTTTTTTTTTTCGTGTTCTTTTTTGCTATTGAGATTTTTTTTTTCTGTTTTTTTTGTTTATTCGACAAAGAACCAAGAATTATTTACAAACTTACTAGCCAAAAATTTGAATCAACAAAAAAGTTCTAAAATATTCGTTTTGGTGTATTATGTGTTTGCATGTTCGTGCTTTTTTTTTGTTCTTTACTCTTTTCTCCCATAGCATCCCACCTTTGTTCTTTAAGGAAATATATTTAGTAGAGAGTAGAGACTAACAAATAAATAAAGGTCCCAATAAGTAAACGATAGCGTGAAGAAGAATAAATACTACAGAAAATAAAGTAAAAGAGATGAATGTATTGAAAAGCAAGAAAAAAAAAAGTGAGAGTATTTAGGACCTTACATATATGTTCAACATAATTCCAATTTTCTAGGAGAGTAGTTGTAAGGCAACAAATCATTACTATCTTACATATATGTTCAACATACTTGATTCTTTTTGTCTACCATGTAGTAAGTGCAAAAGGGCATAGGAAAATTTTAAATTAAAATAAAAGTTACAAGAGAAGAAATTTTAAATTCGTATAAACTTGATGATTTTTAAATAGCATTTTTAATTTGAATCACTCTTTAGTTCAAACTTTATTCCAAAGTATATAATTTATTAAAATGAAACCAAATCCAGCATAATTTATGATAAGACCTAGATCGATCTGCCCTCAGTCAGATGCATACATGGCGTCATGTTTATGAAAACTGACGTTTGTCGGCATGAGTTATACTGCAAAAAATTTAAGTTGCACTGCTGTTTCCTCTGATAAACAAGTGTTTAGCATGTGTACAAAACATACATATCTTCAGGTGGAAAGTGACGTGGATTGGTTAACAAATCAACAATACTTAATGTGCTCTTTGCTAAACTAATCAAAATTAAATTGAACATTAGCTACTAATCGACTGGTCGCTACGATTATTTTTCCTCCTGCAAAGGACCAGTGTAGCTTTTGACCTTAGTGGCTTGGGTCCACTTCATAAGACCACTAGCTAAATTTAATAACGATGAGAGAAAGCTATAATATTTTGAACGATCTCTCCGCAAGTCTTTTTATTAGAAAATTACAGTGTAAATCAATAGAGCAATTTAAAGATCTTGTAAAGTTGCACTAATTTATAATGAAACAAACAAATTTCAAAATCAAACGTGTGAGATTCTAACTAGTAGTATATTTAGTATCCCGTTAAAAATAATTTATGTTTGTCCTCACACTTGAGTTTGAGTATTATTTAACTGCAATGATCATTTCAGACTGGTTAAACTTTCGATCTAATAAAGCTTAATCTTGAGTAAAAGTTTAAATCAATAGTGTACTAGAACATATTCATGGTTCTCAAGATTAATATCTCATAAATAAATAGAGGCTGCACTGTAAAGACTACATTAATTTGACACAGAGATTCACTGGACCAAATTTCAAATTAGTATCTTAGTTCAGGCTAGAACTTTTTCGTAGTTTATATAATACATGAGATTTGACGTTAAAAATTTGCATTGAAAAGAATACAATGGAGGCGAACTACTTAAAAAGGCCGTCTTTCAGCCCAAGTTTAAAAGCCCATTTAAAATCTGAATACAACTCTGTTGTTCATTAATCTGTTAGGGCTCAGTTCAATTCTACTCGGGAGGATTTCTCCATCTCCTTCCTGTTTGCTCATCGAATCGTCTTTCTAAGCGCTTCTCAAATCTCGAACTGCTTTCTCCTCCGCTTCTCCTCTACTTCACGACGGTTCTCGCGGCAGCGCTCTTCCCTAACAGCTGAGGTACGAAGTCTCTCATCTCTATCGACATCGCATCTTGGTTTTTGAGTAGTTTCGATAGTCTCTAGAGCCGAGTTCAATTAGGTCGAAACGAAGATCTGATTTGAATCCATTTACAGGAAGAAAAAAAAAGATGTTCAGTTCGTCGCAGATACTCCCACTCGAGGCTCCTCCCACCGACGGCAACCTCGGTCCGCTTCCTCCTTCGCAGCTAACGGATCAGGAAGCCGAAGAGAAAGAGCTTCAAAGCAGCTCAAACCAAGCTCCGGAGTCTGTAGCCACTCACACGAGGACCATCGGAATCATTCACCCTCCTCCGGATATCAGAAGTATTGTAGAGAAGACTGCTCAGTTCGTCTCCAAGAACGGTTTGGAGTTCGAGAAGAGGATCATCGCCAGCAATGCCAAGAACGCTAAGTTCAACTTTTTGACGAGTTCAGATCCTTATCACGCCTTTTACCAGCACAAGCTTGCTGAGTACCGTGCTCAGAATCAAGATGGAGCTCAGGGTGATGATACTGACGGTCCTGATGGTGCAAGTCTTCAGCTTGATGGTGGTGATGGTGATGGTGAAGCAGGTGAGGCACAGGCGGACCTTCAGGCTCAGTTTCGGGTTCCCCCTAAGCCTCTTGAGCCTCCTGAGCCTGAGAAGTATACAGTTAGACTTCCTGAAGGGATTACAGGGGAGGAGCTTGAGTATATTAAGCTCACTGCACAGTTTGTGGCAAGGAATGGGAAGTCTTTCTTGACTGGGTTGCAGAGTAGAGAGAGTAACAATCCTCAGTTTCATTTTATGAAGCCAACTCATAGTTTGTTCTCTTTTTTCACTGCTCTGGTTGATGCGTACTTTGATGTGCTAAAGCCTCCTGAAGACTTGAAGGAGAAGCTGAGGAAGAGCGCTACTGATTTGACTACTGTTCTTGAGCGCTGTTTGCATCGTCTTGAATGGGATCGTTCTCAGGAGCAGCAGAGGAAGAAGGAAGAGGACGAGAAAGAGCAGGAGAGAGTGCAGATGGCTATGATTGATTGGCATGACTTCGTGGTTGTTGAATCGATTGATTTTGCCGACGAGGAGGACGATGAGTTGCCACCGCCTATGACGCTCGAGGAAGTCATAAGGAGGAGCAAAGTATCATCAGCGATGGAGGAAGATGAAGTTGTGGAGCCTGGAAAGGAAGTCGAGATGGAAATGGATGAAGAAGAAGTCAGGCTTGTTGCGGAAGGAATGAGAGCAGCGAACTTGGAAGCGAATGGTGGCTCTGTAAAGATTGAAACTTTGAACGATGAGGAAGCACCTATGAGGATTGTTAAGAACTGGAAGAGGCCAGAAGATAGGATCCCGACAGAGAGAGATCCTACTAAAGTTGTTATATCTCCAATTACTGGCGAGCTGATTCCTATTAGCGAGATGTCTGAGCACATGCGGATTTCGCTTATTGATCCTAAGTTCAAAGAGCAGAAGGATCGGATGTTTGCTAAGATTCGCGAGACTACTCTTGCACAAGACGACGAGATTGCTAAGAACATAGTCGGGCTTGCTCGTCTGCGTCCTGATATTTTCGGGACAACAGAAGAAGAAGTCTCAAATGCTGTAAAAGCAGAGATTGAGAAGAAGAAAGATGAGCAGCCAAGTCAAGTAATATGGGATGGTCACACAGGAAGTATAGGTCGCACAGCAAACCAAGCCTTGGCTCAGAATGCTAATGGAGAGGAGCAATATGGAGATCCAAATAGCTTCCCTGGTCCAGCTGCTCTTCCTCCTCCTCGACCAGGCGTCCCAATAGTCAGGCCATTGCCACCACCTCCCAATCTCGCCTTGAACGTGCCTCGCCCTCCTCCGTCTGTTCAATACCCCGGTCCGCCCAGGCCATTAGGTGTTCCAATGGTGCAACCCATGCATCCACAACACCAGCTCTCGATGCCTGGGCCACCTGGACACCAGCCGATGATGATGAACCGGCCTCCACAAATGCAGCATGGCATGCCTGTGCCGCCTCCACCGGGATCACAATTTGCTCATCTTCAAGTTCCAAGACCATATGGTCAGCTTCCACCAACTATGCATGGGATGATGCAACCACCACCTATGCATGGGATGCCGCCTCCACCACCACATGAGGAGGCACCGCCGCCTCTTCCTGAGGAGCCAGAGCCAAAGAGACAAAAATTCGACGAGTCGGCTCTTGTTCCAGAAGAACAGTTCCTTGCTCAGCATCCGGTAATGTTTTCTATAAACCCTTCAATCCTTTTCTTTTGTCTGAGTTGTGTCTTACATAATTTTGTTTTAAATGTATGCAGGGTTCTGCTACGATCAGGGTCTCTGTTCCAAACGTGGACATTGGGCAAGTCATTGAGATCACAGTGCAGTCATTATCCGAAAACGTTGGAAGTTTGAAAGAGAAGATAGCTGGTGAAACACAAATTCCAGCAAACAAACAGAAGTTGAGTGGAAAAGCTGGGTTCTTAAAGGACAACATGTCGCTGGCACATTACAATGTCGGAGCAGGAGAAATCTTAACACTGTCTTTGAGAGAACGTGGTGGGAGGAAGAGATAGAGAGTTAGCTGGTGGATGCAGAGAAATGCATTTTGATTTCTTCTTTAGATGTTTTCAAAACTTGGTGGCCAAAACTATATGTACTGCTATCTTTTTTAACACATCTTTACCTTGGCCCATCGCATCTATTATCTATGGAAGTTTTAGATTGAAGAGGAAAGATTATTACAGAATTAAGTTCGTTTTGCAGCTAGTTCTGAGGTAGCGTTTTGGCAAACTCCTCTTTACCATCTGATACTTTGTTTTGCATTTGCCTTGATCATGCGTCTTCCTACTATGGTACACACGATATTATTGATATCACAATACTGGAACATATAGCATGGCTAATTACCAGCATAAACTCTCAAAACCAAACTCTTGCTTTTAACCATGGTACTATTTTTACTTGCTTCACTTCGATTGTATCAAACAACGTTACAATAGATGAGACATGTTTGAAACAATATGAAACATTAATAGAAAATAAAACAGACTTTAAGTTTCTATAATGAGATTTACGACTACACAAAAAAAATAAAGTAAACACTACAGTGGCCTATACATAACTACTACAACATTTTTGAAGTGTCCTCTGGATGACTCTGAAACCATCTTGTATCGTATGGGTCGTCGACTCTTTATCAAGAAGCAAGTTGAAAGAAGAAAACAGAGAGTTGGGTTTCATCCTTATTTGGTTGATCCTAATATATAATAAAGTTTCCCTAATGCTTGATGATTTCAAGAGAAGGTGTGACAAAAGAAGATGATCGGACGCGAGACTGTCTACTTCTCCGGGAAGAGAACCAAAGACAAGAAGAGAAAACAACTCTCAAAACTCTTCTCAGGACTTCTCCTCTCTTTGGGACTAGACTAGATTCTCTTCCAGCCATTTCTTTTTTTCTTTCTGCTCGGTTTATGTCGGTTTGATTTGGTTTAGTAGTAGTGAGGAGATATGTGGTCTGCAAGCTGGAACTGCCGACGTGACTCTAATATAGGAATTAGGAAGCGTTGTAACGATATACAGTGACCGCGTTAAAATTCTCAATACGCGTTGGCTCGTTCTTATTTTTCTTCATTTCATACAAAATTCATTTATGATTTTGGAAATATGTATATATTTTGGGATAATATATGTTGCATAAAAGTGATTAATAATAGGTTTACTTTTGAATGATCCATTTTGACTATGAAAGGATCCAAAAGCGATGCTTTACTTGTCATAGGCTGAACCATGAGCAAAAGGTGTGTCCTCTGGTAGTGAAAAGAAGAAAAGATGAAACTCTTGTAAGAAGCCAAAGGATCTCAAAGGAGATGGAAGTAAAACAAGTTGTTTTAAAAGAAAATGATCCTCTTTTTGGAGTTCTTACTGAAGATCAGGTGGGGATAAGTTCAATTACTGGAAAGCCGAAAATAATAAAAGAGGTGCTGGATGAAATGAGACAGTATATGATGTTGGCCACCGAAGAGGACAGATACGTGAGGCAAGAAAGAGTGAGAGGCTCGGTAGCTGCGGTGGAACAAGATCCTATGCTGAAGCGTACAATGTTGAGACTTGAGACACCTCCCATTATTTCTCAAGACTTTGACAGAGGGAAAGGGATAGTTTTCAGCTATGAGGAATTAAAGAAGCCTTTGGAAGGCAGAAACCAACAGGAGAAATTTATGGCTTCTGCAATCAGAGCTGATACAGCAGGACGATGGAACGCTGAAAAGATCACAATGGGTGGAAGTGATGACACTAAGTTTGATGCCATTTATATGGGTTCTCCTCCTAGTTCGACGGTGTTTAGTACTGGTTTTTCGGAACCGTGTGCTTCATCCGGGACTAAGAAGAAAACATATCAGCGTAGACGTCCTCCCAAGTCAAGAAGAAATCCTAGGCTGCTTTTGAACGCGGAAAAGGAAGAGGGAGTCCTATGGGATAAAGCAGCTGATAAGAGAGTGGAAGGGAGTAAGAAGAGAAAGGTAGAAACTGAAGTTGGGGATCTTCTAGTTTCGGAGAAGTCTAAAACCCTAAAGGTGATCCCGAGGAAGGGATCGCCCAATATTTAATGAGCATATTGAGCTGGAATTGCCAGGGCTTGGGACGTACTCAAGACCTGACAATTCAGAGACTCCGGGAAATACGTCGAACTCATTTCCCGGAGATCATGTTCTTAATGGAGACTAAGAATTGTAGAAACATTTTGGTGGATTTGCAGCAGTGGCTCGGGTATGATAGGGTATTCACAATTGATCCGAGAGGCTTGAGTGGGGGCTTGGCATTATTTTGGAAAAGCGACATCAAGCTGGATATTAAATATGCAAATAAGAATCTGATCGATATGCAGGTTCAATATGGAGAGGTTAGTTTTTTCCTCTCATGTTTATATGGTGAACCGTCTTCAGAGGGGAAGGAGATTGTTTGGGAAAGAATCAGCAGGATAGGGGTCACCAGAAGAGATAAGTGGTGCTTAATTGGAGACTTCAATGACATCCTCAACAATGATGAAAAAACGGGAGGCCCCATGAGATCTGAAGCTTCATTCAAACCTTTTGGGGATATGCTTGCGGCTTGTGGAATGGAAGAACTAGAGTCATCTGGCATCAGATTTACATGGGCGGGGCAAAGATGGCATAAGTGGATCCAATGTTGTCTAGACAGGGCTTTTGGGAATAAAGCTTGGCTGAGATTTTTTCCTGGGTCGAATCAGAGGTTCCTGGACAAACGAGGCTCTGATCACAGACCTGTGCTACTGAAACTTCAAGCTTATCAAGAAAGAAGAGTGGGTCAGTTCAGATTTGACAAAAAATTCTTGTTTCAACCGGGAGTGAAACATAAGATCATAGAGGCGTGGAGAGGTGCAGCGGAAGGGTCCGAAAATAGAAATGTGGCGAAAAGACTTCGAGACTGTCGTGGTGCTTTGAGTGAATGGAAGAAACAGAGGGTCTTCAATGCCAAAGATAAAATTCATATTTTGGAGAGGAGGCTAGAATGGTTTCAATCAAGAAACTACCCGTGTTGGCATGCGATCAGGGTGATAAAGAAAGAGCTATGTAGAGCGTATAAAGAAGAGGAACTCTACTGGCAGCAGAGAAGCATGGAAAAATGGCTTAAATATGGTGACCGAAACTCCAACTTCTTTCATGAATCGGTTAAGGCAAACAGAGCGAAGAAAAGACTGGTTAGAATCAAGAATGGGAATGGAGTAGAGCAATGGTCAGAAGCAGCAAAAGCTCAAGTGGCGGTCGACTACTTTAATGAGCTTTTCAGATCTTCTAATCCCCCAAGCTACCAGCCTTTGCTACAGGATATGAGACCAAGAGTTTCAGATGAAATGAACCGGCAAATGACCGTCGAAGTTTCTGATGAGGAAATCAAATGTGCTGTCTTCAGTATAAAAGGCGCAAGTGCTCCAGGGCCGGATGGAATGTCGGGTTTCTTCTTCCAGCAATATTGGGATGAGATAGGGCCAAGAGTATCAGCTGAAGTAAAGAAGTTCTTTGTAACAGGGAGAATGCCGGCGGATTGGAACTTCACATATATCTGTCTCATACCTAAAGTCCAGGAGCCCGAGACTATGGCTGATATGCGACCGATAAGTTTATGCTCCGTCCTGTATAAAATCATCGCAAAGGTATTGGTATATCGCCTACAGCCCATCCTCCCTGAGCTGATATCCGTCAATCAATCTGCCTTCGTGGCGGAGAGGCTGATTACAGATAACATTGCAATTGCCCATGAAGCGGTTCATGCTATACGGACTAATCCGAGCATCATGACTGAGACAATGGTGGTGAAAACGGACATGTCAAAGGCATACGACAAGGTGGAATGGAGCTATCTTAGGAGCTTGATGGAGGCTATTGGTTTCGACGCCAGATGGGTTAAGCTGATTATGGCATGCGTCACTTCTGTTTCCTTTGCAGTACTGGTGAATGATCAACCTTTTGGGATGGTCAAACCGCAACGTGGTCTACGACAAGGTGATCCCCTCTCGCCGTTTCTATTTGTGTTGTGTACGGAAGGGCTTACACACCTATTGAATAGAGCAGAAAGATTAAGCTTGCTAAACGGCTTGAAGTTTGTTGAGGAGGGGCCCTCAGTTCACCATTTGCTATTTGCCGACGACAGTTTGTTTATGTGCAAAGCGTCTGAAAATCAAGCTAGGACTCTGAACCAAGTGCTCGAGGTGTATGGCTGTGCAACAGGACAGACGATCAACTTGCAGAAATCAGCCGTATCCTTTGGATCTAAGGTTGATCCCGCTGTTAAACTTGCGATTCAGAGGGTGCTGGGTATCTCGAATGAAGGAGGTTCAAGCAAATATTTGGGGCTGCCGGAATGCTTTAGCGGCTCTAAGGTAGACCTGCTAGGCTATTTAAAAGGAAAGGTGAATGGTAGACTGAATGCTTGGTACCTAAGGAACCTATCACAGGCCGGCAAAGAAATATTATTAAAGACGTCAGCATCGGCCCTGCCTGTTTTTGCGATGTCAGTCTTTAAACTCCCGAAAACAATCTGTGCCAATATGTCCAGTGCCATGGCAAACTTCTGGTGGGGATCTGATGCGCATATTAGGAAAATCCATTGGATAGCTTGGGAGAAGCTTTGCTTGCCAAAGGAGAGTGGTGGAATGGGATTTAGAGACTTGGAAGCCTTTAATCAGGCGTTGCTGGCTAAACAGGCCTGGAAAGTTCTTACTTTCCCCCACTGCTTGTTGGCCCGATTCCTCAAGAGCAGATACTTTCCAAGTTCTAACTTTTTGGACGCCAAACTGGGTGACAAGCCATCCTTTGCTTGGAGAAGTTTGTTATCTGGGAGGGAACTGATACTTAAAGGTCTGCAGAAACGAGTTGGCGATGGAAACTCTATACACGTTTGGACGGACAAATGGGTAGAAGATGAAGCGGATGGGTACGGCATGAGAGCTCCCTGGATAAAAAACTGTACATTCAATGTGAATTTGAGGGTAAGGGAGCTGATAGATTTCCAAAATAGAAGATGGAATATTCAGGCATTGGAAGAGGTTTTTGTGCCTTCAGACATCCAAATTCTTTTGAATAACCAACCGGTGACGTCTAAAGAAGATTTCTGGGTGTGGAAGTTTAACAAATCAGGTGCTTACTCGGTTAAATCGGGTTATTGGCTAGCGGCTGAAGTGGTCCTAGACTCTCTTCTTTCTGTGGTACCAAGTTAACGCGTTTTTAGTTTTGTTATTGATATTGATATTAATTTCCTTGAGTCCCAATTAAACCATAATAGCTTAAATTTATTTACTTACTTTTTGCCTCTCAAATTTATTCAATAACTATTTTACAATTTCCCCTTGAAAATGTATTTTCTCTACAAGTAAAACTATATGCATGAACTCGGATCCTGAAACTGCCAAAAAAAAAGAAGTAAAAAGTAAAGAACGAGTTCCTGACCCCCTCATGAAACTGAGTCTCCTCGAGTTGATTCTGACAAGAAGAGTCTGAATTGAAATCTTGAAACCAACAGGATAGGTTCATGAGTCTGTCTCGTCCATGTCCAAAAGCTCCTTGAAGCTGGAGCTAACATTGCTCAGAGAGGTCTCAATAAGGGATTGGTGGTGATCAAATCGTTTGCATTTGGAAGTGTTAGTAAAGGAGGATTTCTCAGGAGCTTCTTCAAGTCAGACTGAAGAATTAAGAGACAAAAATATAAAGAACAGCGAGGACAAAATTTTGACCAAAAAAAAAAAAAAAAAACAGTGAGGACAAAAGAATCTAAACAATAGTGTGGGTACCGTACCTGGACAGCGTCATGAAGATGAGAAACCTCTTTTCCTTGTAACAGTCCAACCTTCTCAAGGTTTTTGATATACCCATTTAGATGATTCAGCACGTAATGTGTTACTTGTCTTGTTTTCAAAGCATTCAAAACCTGGACGCTCACAAGTTAGATGTAATATAAGCATATATATGTATAAACTAATACCTGGCGTATTTCATGGGTTTCAAGAAAAATAAATATGGTTTCAAACCTGAGGAAATGAATCACGGACATCTTCCAAGAACTGTTTTGCTTCTTCTCCTTCCACCTCACTTTCATTGATTACAAAAGAAGCAATGTCACTGTTACCTGCGCCAAGGAAACAAATATGGCTGAGAAAATGACGAAGCAAACGGTAATGTTTTAGTCTTTGTTTCTGAATTGTTACGCAGAGTCTCAACGAATACTAACATAGAGATATAACAAAACAGGGTGATGCATACCTAGAAAGCCATGCAATTGCTGTCGCGCAATCCTATGGGCACGGAGAAATGCAGAGGAAATGTAGCAAGCAGATTCGAGTCTTTCAACGATTAAATAACTGACCAACTTGCGGGGGATGATTCTTGATTGAAGAAACTTGTAATACTTTGGGAAACGAACACACGGTTTCAAACCTCTCCAGTCGCATAAAGACTCTGTAGAAACAAGGTCGAGTGCCTCATCTACTGATTGCATCAAAACGTTGGCAGTACCTTGTGTGATTCTCCCATCATCAAGCATCTCCCAGTAAGCTGCCTGGACACCTGATACATGTGCAAGAGTCTCAAATCGATAGCTAGCTAAATAGTTTGACAACAAGAAGATTCATGTAGGCATTGTGAAATACCATTTAAGAAGCGTATACGTATGTCCATTATATTCCTTGGGTCAACATTGCCAGCCTCACACCCATCATGAGGATTAACTTGTTCCCCTTGTAATTTTTTCAAACTTGGAATATGTCCTAAAACTGTATGCCAATCAGCAGATCCAAGCTCCTCGTCATCTCCTAGATTTTCAAAAGCTTTGAAGGCGGTGTTCATCATTTCAAACTTTGTATACTCCAGTATTCTTTTCTGCCAACAGGGAAAACACAAAGAGGGGAAACACACAATCATTATATTCCGGTAGCAGTAGTTTCAAAACACTACATTTTAACGAATCAGAAACATTCCGAATCAGGTTGAATCCAAACACACACAAAACGTACGACAATATACACACACTGATGGAAAGATGCAGCCACTTGTGTATGTATAAGCACAAACACAAATGATCAAAAGTTCAATCAACTACCAGAGTGAGATCGCAAACATTAGCATCTAAATTTTGAAAAGTAGCATTACAAGAGAACATATGATTAAAATCCATACCTTGGTGCCCGTTAAAGTGTTCATGCGAAGAAGGTGCAATAGGAATTGGGTAGTGGATCCATTAACAACCAAAGTTAGGAACACAATCCCACCAGTAAAGAACAGAAACTGCAAAACAGCTGCAACCTCAAGATAACCAAAATAAAAAAATCCCAAAAGACAAAATAAAATTTAAACCTCACCCTTGTTCCCGTCTCCGAACTAATATACGAATTGCCACTTGATTGCTGAAATTTATGACAGAGAGCCATAGTGTGTCAAAGCGAAGGAACTGATGGCATGAGTATAAAGGTACAGTAAAAAGAGACAACTAGATATATAAGTTCATATAGCTCTTGCATGAACAAAATGATCATTTATAACAGAACTCACTTTTACAGCTAGAGCGAGTGATAGGGACACAGCACCCCTTAATCCAGACCACGTGAGTATGATGGATTCCTTCCAATCTAAGCCGTAGCCAAAACGACGTAGCAATGGGTACAGAACTCCAACCATAACACAGCGGGATAGTTGGACATACAAGTATAAGAGGAAAAGAAAGCCCCACGAGGCTCCTGGTAAGAAAAGGCTGATGAGTCATGAGTGTTTCCTTGGAACAAATATTATGTAAAAAAAAAGAGGAATTTAATGCAGGGATAATATCAGGAACAAGTGGTGCATTTAGGAAAAAATAACGTTATTTACGTTCAGTGACAATTAGAGATATACATCATCAAACTCTAGGTGAAAACCTTTGTTTGTATCTCGTGAAAACAGAACAAAAACTAAATCCGGAACATCAAATGTGAAAGGCACCTTCGCAAGTTATTTTCCGACTGCTAAAGTCGCCTACAGCAATAATAACACCACTGCAATTCACAAGAGAAACAAATCCAATGTAATTGTATCAACCAGCTAAACATTGACAGCAGTATAGCAAGAGTTCATAACGATTCCAGATACATTTACCTGAGTATAAAAACTAATGTGTTTGCAATATAAGCGACCATTTCCCTACAAAATCAAGAAGACAGTCATATACTTACATATAAACTTAATATAATTTCCTTACTAATGATAAACTAAAGAACACTGAGTTGTAAAATACCAGAAGTGATGCAAACTCTGGTAGCTGTCACCCTTAAATGCTGTCTTTGCAAATGCAGCGAAAAACCTATTACAATTATTTATTACAAAAGTTACTTTCTAATACAAAAAAAAAAATGAAAGAAGGGATAATTCACCACGACTTACATCCCCAAAGTTATCACAGTCAAAATTCCAGAAACTCCAGCCCACTCTTGAGCCTGCACATGGTAGAAAATTCTCAGGATTTCTAGAGATATAGGATTATCTCATTGAGATTAACGTGTGGAGAAGAGACCATACAGTGTAATACGCGAAATAGCTAACTGAAAGCGTTACAGTGATCTGAACCACTATGTCATTAAACACGAATCTAAGCCAAAAAACTGATGCAATGCCAAACGCTACACCAATGCCTACACTAAAACAAAAAGAACCAAACAACATAATCTGAGAAAATAGCAATGACATACAAAGCTAATAAAGGGAAAAAGAATTCATACGCTCCAAACGAGTTTTGAGCAAGAAATTTGATTATGAAACCCCAATCAGAGGTACTCCCCATCACCATCTTCAAGAATAACTGGAAGATCACAACTGATACCCAGAATTTATAAAAAAAAAATTAGCATAAAAGACATACAGTCACCTTTAGATTGGGCACGTTTGAGATGATTACCCGTCATTCATCAAGGACTCCCCTTCAATTATAGTGGTCATCTTCTTACTAGCACCAAGCTCCTTCAGCAAAGCAACAACAGCCACAGGGTCGGTAGCACCTAAAAGTGCTCCAAGCAACAATGAAGTTTTCCAATCCCAGTTATATGGAAAAGTGAGCTGCAGGTAACACAACACAATTACAACGTAATGGACTAGATAGTCATAGTTCACGGTCTCCATATAAAACGCATATATACATTACCTTCAAAAGAGTACCAATCCAAAACGTGGAAATCAAAACACCAGGGCCAGCAAGCAGAACCATTTGTCCAAGACATCTCTGCAAATTGATATAGACAATCATCAATCAAATAGCAAGAACCAAAAACACCAAAAAAAAGTAGCTCAAAACCACAGACTTTACATATAAGATAGATAAAAAACCTTGATCTGGTGTACATCCATGGAGAATGAGCTCTCAAAAAGAAGAGCAGGGAGAAAAACAGCCAAAAGTAGGTCAGGGTTAATATCATTCCCTGTATAAAAGAATTGGTCCGTGTATTTTAATGGATTTGGAAATCTAAACTAAATCTAATGTTATTGATTATATGATTTTAACATACTTATTGAAATCAAGTGTTATTGGTTTTATGATTTATAAATTCTAATATAAATCAAGTGTAATTCAATCATACGAATTTATTAATAGTTTTGATTTTATAATGGATTTGAATGAATTTGTATAGATTTCTTTGTTAAAAATACAAAGACTCCTGAGGTGTATTCAACTGAGAGTTTTAAGTGATTTGTATTAAAATGACAAATCCAATGTTATTCAAACATAAATTTTAAAAACTCATTTAAAATCCACTGTTATTGAACTTAACATTCCATAGAGTACTATAAAATCCACTGTTATTGAAAATATTTTAACTCGTGGAGTTTAAAAGTTTTCAGGTGATTTTAGGGTGTTTGGGTGGAGTTTCTTAGTTAAAAAAAAATAAAACCCAAATCCCATGGTTTTAGGTTAGATTGAGTAGTTTAACAAAAATTACCTAAATCTCTACAACTTATTGAAATTATCTAAAACTCCACTAAAAATCAAATCACTTCAAATGTTATATTATATTGAATACACCCCTTTCAGATCCAGAGAAAATTTCCGGATTTGTAAATACTAATTTGAGAAAATTTGAAAATCTGTATATTTTACATGGATTTGTAAATATTATATGAATTTCTAAATCAATCAAAATATATAAACCAATAACACCTACTGATAAATTATAATAATTTTAATAGTAAAAATTATTTTAAAATGTTTATGGCCAGCCATGTTCAAAGCTTTGTAATGTAACAGTGTAGAGAAAGAACACGTCAGCTTACAGATACGAATACCATGGCCGATCTTCCCAAGGTTGTGATTAGTCCCGTACTCTGCAGAATCAAATATATATACTGAGATATTACTAGTGTTGGAAACAAACAAACAAAGAAGCAGCAAACGTTGAATTAATGAAAACCTAGAGATCCGAGAACGATGCCGATGACGAGGAGAACGACGCTGTACGGAACTCTGGTGCCGTTAAACAATTGTCTGCAGGCTGTGCCGAGAACCAGCGAAACTCCCGCGAAGATAACAGCATCTACAGGTCTCGAATCGCTCTCGGCGGAATACGACAACGACAAACTTGTTTTCTCTGGTGACATGTACGGTAACGCCGCGTTGGTTATACTCGTCATCTCCGTTAACCGGAAGCAGAGGATGATTTTAATTTGTCTGGCCGTGAAAATTAATGGGGGACTCGAGATTTTAAACGGTTGTGACTGAGGACTGAAGCGGTTTGTGTTTATCTTTGGTACGAAAATTAAAAACAACCTAACCGAAACTAATTTATTGGACCGAATGTAATCGAGATCGAACCGAATTTTGTTTGTTTTAGGAGTATACCGGTTTTTGTAAGGTTTCGTAGGTTTATAAATTACGACTAGTCTGAGGAAAATTGGCTCACATCCTCAATAGTTTTATAGGTTTTAGTTTTCTATGAAATCATATAACCAATTCAAATTAAATTGGAAAAATGCACTTTTGATTTGGCTTTTTATATATGAGACAACTAGGGCCGGACCCGCCCGTAGCAAATGAAAATATTTGTTTAAAATTTTCATGAAATTTTTGTTTTATTTTTAATTTTCACTATTTTTACTACATATTTGACTATTTCTTTTTATTTTAGAAATTATATATTTGTTACTATATGAAAACAAATATTTATATTTCACTGTATTCAAAATATTTATTTGTTTTGAATTTAATAGATTTTAATATAATTCTTCTTAAATTTTATAATTTAAACAATCAGAAGAAAATCTAATTTTTTTAAATAAGCAAGCAGCATAAAATAAGATATTAATTGTTTCTGTTTAATATTTATAAAAAATATGTTAGGTTATAATTTATGAATTATTATATTTGAGTAAAAAATATGTTTATGTTTTTTTTTTATGTTTCTTCAAACTCACATCAACAAAAATTTGAAAAAATGAATTCCGTAATTGTTTTTTTTTTTACCACCAAAATCTAGGCTAAACTAATAAAAAAATAGAAAACCATAACTATTTGATGTATTGTAGGCTACGAAGACAATTTATGAAACATTGATGTATTGTTAATATATATAGTTCAAATGTAAAAAATGTGAATTTTATTATAAATTTTAAAATTTACGCTGATGTGTCATGTGTAATTAAGAAATGGATGTCTAATCCAATAAAACAAAATTCCCAAGAAAATTATTTACGTGATTAAATAGAGTAGTTGATTTTATTTTGTAGTGATCATATATCTTCTCAAATTAAAACTCGATAATTAACGGTGGTGAAATATTCAACACACATGATAAATATCCACAAACAAATATAGTTGGTCCTTGAAAAATAGAAAATGAATACTCCAAAATATCATAAAATAATACTTACAAATTACCGACATATTTTCTCAGAATTTGCATTAACTCCTTTTAGTAGGTATAATATATGTTTTCAGTATTAGGAAAATATATACATACTAAATTATCCATCATCTAAAAAGAAGTTTTGTAATGTAAAACCTCCTAAAAGCTGTTGTGTCCACAAATTCGAACCCATTAACAGAGAAGGTTGGTGTTCCATAAACCCCTCTTATAATGTAAAAGTTTTAAATTGTAATAATTTTTTTTTTAAATTGATGTACTGAAAGGGCAATGGTAAAAACCTACCAAGAAAGCTACTAACTCTTGACAATTTTTTCGATTCTGAAGTCCTTTTGCGGACCTCGCAGCATTTCTAAGAGACGTCACGAGGTGAACTCTCTCTAGCTCTCTCCCCTCTCTTTTTCTGAAAAAACACTTATGTCAGCTCCTCTCCTCCTAGTGTTTTGGGACACTTCATCAATTAGCTTCAGAAGCTTAGGCTTCACTGACTTTTCTCAAGTTCCTTCGAACAAAAAGAGAAAATGTTTGGTCAAGTGACCCATATAGATATTGCCAAAAGAGAGTAACATGCGAACATATTTTGAAATCCCTACGAACTACCTGCAAATCTATCCAGATAAACACATGTGTGCCAATAGAAAAGTATGATGAGACTCTTCTCTCTTATTCCATAAGCTTAAATCATAATAATCACATACCACAAAATTTTATAACAATTGTGAATCAAAGATTATGCGAGCATAAATCAAATCTGCATCTACGCGAAGCTCAAAACTGAAAATAATACAAACTCCTATGAGAAGCCATTTTCTGTGCCCCCATAAGCTTGTTCTGTATGAGATGATCATCCCTTCTTCACAGACGTTGGACACCATTGTTAGGTCGAATACTTAATTAATTTTTTATTTGAATATATATATGTTAGAATTATGTATTATAATAAGTTAGTATACAAATTTTAAACTATTACTTTTATTTTTTCTGCCTAATAAATTTGAAAATGTTAGAACTTATAGTTTGTTGAGGGTTCTATAATATAAGACTATAGAGATGATGGTATAAGTAAGAAATTAATGGTCAGACATGAAAATTTCTCTAGCTAGATTGTTACTATAAAAATTGGTTAACATGATTTTAGTTTAACTGATAATTTAAGTGTTACTATTTATAATAAAGAATAAGGCAAGTCAAAATGACCAAAACAACTGAAAACTTTTGTCCACCAAACCAATTTATGGAAAGCCATAACAAATGAAAGGTTAGACGAAAATCAAACTAAATGACAAATTCTAAAGCAAACTACTATCCAAAAGGCCAAAACTTTATATTTAAATCTTACAAATCAGGCCATGAAACGCAAACCAATTTTTTTTAACTCTTGAGAAAATGGAAAGTGTCAAAAACACCATAAAGATTTAAAAGGAACCTCAACAACAATTGAAACTACACTAAAACTAAAAACCGAAATAGAAACGCTAAGAGCCTAAAACTCCAGCTTCTCTCCAAAAA
>NC_027752.1:6735626-6737616 GCF_000695525.1 Brassica oleracea var. oleracea
CTGTTCCCCGTACCTTCCTCTGCAAGCAAACCTTGTAACCAAGAAGGACTACCCTGGGCCACATAGGACGGAAGTCTCATCTCCTTTGTCACGCTTCAAGCAATCAAGAAAGCACCTCATTTAGCCTCTCTTGACACCATATTCACCTTCCAATCTGTAAGATTACTCAGCACTTCAGTTAACTCAAAACCATATGCTCGAAAGGCTGTCCAGGCACGTGGTCTATTGATATATGGTGTTTTATACATTTTGTATATATGCTTTTCAATTGGTTTTCAAGTCTTTATCGAGTCTTCCTAGTCCTTTTCGAGTCATTACAGGTCTGGAGTTGCATTGGATGAGAGATGGACCAGCTGGAACAAAAGAGGCAAAAAACAGTGCAATTTGGTGATTATCACGCAGAACAATCTTGATGACTGTTCCGGATAGCAGAGCAACCCGAGTGACTGTTCTGGATGTCTGTTCCAGCGGCAGAGATTTTTAAGGAAACTACAACCTATTTCAGGATTTGCCCTAATCTCTCTATTTTCTCTCCCAGCCGCCTGTGGGTTTGATATATCTTCTTTTTTTGTTTCTCCTGACTATACTACACTTTTTCTTTGAGAAGAAACCAGACCTTAGAGTTGGAGACTTGAGATTTTGCTACTTTGTAAATGGAGAAGGCCATCTCTCTCGATTTAGAGAAGAACCCCCTGAACCCTATTACTTTATTTCAGTCATATTTCATGTTGCTTTATATCTCTGTCTCTGTGTTTTCTTGCTCCATGGCTGAGTAGTCAGCTTGCTTAGTCTAGGGTGTTAGGGTGTTAGATCCGTGAGCTTGACATAAATAAGTTATAAATCGATTGTCTTCATTCACTGTTGTTCTTAAGGCTTGCACCAAGTTAACTACTTAGTGTCTGATTCTAGGTTTAATCTATTCATCAAAAGTGTTATAGGTTGCTAGACATAACTTGAATGAGCATCATATCCCTAACCAGCGAAAGTAGATGTTAGGGTGTTTTGTGAACATATCGGACTTGATCTCTATTGCTTGATGTCGCGTCTTGATCGAAACGAGAGTTTAGGTATCAAGATCGATCAGCATAGGGAGCCGTACCACGACAGTGGACTGTTCTACTTGAGTGATCCAAGTTCTAGACTTGCTCTTAATTGAACTTGAATAATTGTTTGGCTCACACTTGCTTAACACCCGATCAAACCACCCTATGCTAACATTTTTAATCATCTGAAATCTTTAATTAATCTTATTACTTGCTTGCTACGAAACCTTAATCTCAAAACCCCATCATTGTTTTAGCTAAGTATTGATTCCATAAGGATAAAGTGTAATCGTTGGTCTCTGTGGATTCGATCCTAAAGTGCTACATCGACATACCATTCGATTGTGGTAGTGTGCACATTAGGTTAATTGGTGTGCGTATACACGTAATACCAATTTGGCGCCGTTGCCGGGAACCATCTTTTTACCTTTATTTTTTGGTTATTTATTTAGTCTAAGACCTCTAACTTGCTATATTCTTTTTGTTGCAACTAATTTTTCTGGTGCATTACCAGTAGACATACTCGGAGAAACGCACAAGGAGAGTTGGTTACATTTAGCAACCAGGAGCTAGCAATGTTAGAAAGAACAAACCATCAACAATCAGGGCCGAACAACGCCATAATGGGCGACTACGACAATCAAGAGCAACTCACTGCTCAGTGGCAACAGATGCAACAACAGATGCTTCAGATGCAGCAGACCATCCAAGCTCAGCAGGATGCTGCTAAACAGACTGCTCTCGCGCGGCAGGAACAACAGGCGCAGACTGTTCCAATCAGGCAGAGAAACCTTCCGCGTAACATCCCTACTACGCGCTCTGCCATTGTTCCTCCACCCTGTACCAGGCAGGACTTCGAGATCAAGCCTGCTTTGATCGGTCTAGTACAGAGAAAGGTGTTCTCTGGTCTCTCTACAGAAATTCCAATGGAGCATATTGAGAGCTTC
>NC_027752.1:6737764-6739482 GCF_000695525.1 Brassica oleracea var. oleracea
TGCGACGCATGGGAGCGCTTCAATGACTATCGCAGAGAATGTCCTCACCATGGATTTGATGATGATTACCTCCTGGACATTTTCTATGATGGAGTGGACTGGAAATACCAAGGTGCTCTAAACTCTGCGAGCAATGGAGACTTCATGACTCAAACCACTGATGGAGCGTTTAAGCTGATTGAGAACATGGCTGCTAGCTCAGCTAATAAGAAAGAGGAGAGTGATTGCTCCATGAAAGGGAACAGTTCCGACACCCAGAAAATAGATGAGCTGACTGCCAAGGTTGATCAGCTACTGAAAAACAATCAATTGCACGTCTTCAGCATGGAGCAAGCTACGGCCGGGCATATTCAGAACCAGAACCAGTGACAACCGCAGAGCAATCGGCAAGCTGTTCCAGCTACCGGGAACAGTCAACCAGATGAGCTGAAGGGTCTGGGTATGATGATGCAACAGTTGTTGCAGGGTCAGCAGGTTCAGGCCAAGGCGTTGAATCAGGTAACCACGGAAATGGACACCAGGATGGGCAACATGTTCACTGAGCTGAATAACAAGTATGACACTCTTACGATCCACATAAGAAAGATCGATGTTCAGCTTGCTCAAACAGCTGAGAGTGTCAAGAGGCAACAAGGGACGCTCCCTGGAGGCAACAAGGGACGCTCCCTGGAGGCAACAAGGGACGCTCCCTGGAAAGACTAATAAAAATCCTAGGACTGAGCACTGTAATGCAATAGAGCAGCCGTTCGCTGAGACTGCTCCAGGCGCAGAAGAGAGAGCAGAGCAGCCTACTAGCTCTGCAGTAACTGCTCCCGACGAATATGCTGAGACTCCACCATCTCGAGTCTATGTTCCCAAGGTTCCCTATCCAATTCCACCTAGACATCTGATGGATCCCATTAGTGAACAGCAGCTGATAGGTTTTAACAAGATGGTGAGAAAGCTTCCTAAAGAACTTGCATTCGAAGATGCTCTGCAGATTCGTCCATTGCTCAAGCTCTTTAAAAACTGTAGAGAGACACAAGAGGAGATCAAGGTCCTCTATACGAAAGCACTGTCTACACCAGCACTGAAGGTATTGCCTAAGGTTGATGATCCTGGAAAGTTTGTTTTCCCATGTTCTATCGCAGGAACAACCTTCAAGGACGCTCTTTGTGACTCTGGTTCTTGTGTGAATCTCGTCTCAAAGGCTATTGTAGACGATTTGATGTTGAGCGTTCTCAGCTAACCCTGACCTTTGCAAACTCTTCCAGAGCAGTCCCATATGGAACCATCTGTAGCCTTCATGTTCAAGTAGGGGAATGCATTGTTCCTGCTGAGTTTCAAGTTGTTGAGATGAACAAGGATCATGAGATGCCTTTGATATTTGGAAGGACATTCATGGCTACGGTTGGAGCAACCATCGATATGCCCAACAAGAGAGTCTGCTTCTCCAACATCAACAAGAAAGTTTTCTACAACGGTGTACCCACCAGATCTTCCTCATCACACGCCTCTTGCATCTCAGTGTTTGATGTAGAAAAGCTGAAGGTTGTTCCAGACAAGGAGCATGGTGATAAGGGTGAGAGCAGGCTGTTCTCTGATGAAGATCCTAGCACTGATCCTACTAAATTCAGAGGGAATTCAAGGGTGAAACAGAAAGTCCAAAAGAAAAGGGTCAAGGGAGATCCCACAATGACTTTGATACCTCTCAAGTGTGATGAGAACTCCATCGAGTA
>NC_027752.1:6739688-6740764 GCF_000695525.1 Brassica oleracea var. oleracea
AGGCAACCCACTGGGGTAAGTGTATATAAGTTCGTTTTGTTTTTGTTTACTTATTTTTTGTTTTAGTTTATTGAGTCTCAGGTCAAAAAGCAGAAAAACCCGAAATACTTCAAAAATTCTGGGTTGCAGCAATGGAACAACCTGCCCTCTGAAAAGAGCGGCTGTTCCAGGCGACCATCTGACGATAGAACACCCAGAATTTTCATGGAGTGCCCGCTCCACTCAGGTAAGTAACTCAACAAAAAAAAATGTTTATTCTTGTTTTCACCTTCTCTCTCATTTATTTTCACACCAGGGACGTTGTGAAGTAAGTCTGGGGGAGGGTTTTCGTCGTTTACTAACTCGTTTCTTTCTTTCATTTTTCTTTTGAGTCAGTTTTTATGATCGAGTCAGTCAAAACTTTGTGGGAATTAGGACCTTATTCCATGTTGATCACTGACCACCTCGTGCTTTAATTATCTTATTCAGTGACCTTAGCAGTGACGAAAGACACACATATGGACCTGGAACACCCTGACATATCTCACTTGATTCTCCAGAAGTTCTCAGCCGATCAGGTTACACTGGGTAGACTTAACTCCACCTAACTTGAACCTAATCTTGACTCAAATTCTTCTTGTTATGGGCATTAGATCAGGGAAACGAGAACACACTCAGAACTTCTTATCCTTTTTGTCCATCTTGTTGATCCTGAGTGGCTAGCTCATCTTTAGCTAGTTCCCACCCTGCACCTTAGCCTTTATTCCACCTTCATGCATTTGTTTTTCATTGTCATATGTGCAGATATGTGCAAAAAGGTCGGAGAGGAAAGGAGAACAAGCAGATTAAGGGAGCAACCGCTCCATAACCAATGAACTGCGCAAGAGCAGGGGTGGAAAACCAGAATGGTCGTGAAATCAGAACCACCAGTGGCACTCAGAACGATCATGTATTACCTCCTTATTCGTCACATCATAATATCAGTCTTCAAAAAAAAAAAAAAAGATCCGAAAAAACGAGAATAATGTGATGGAGAAGGGGAAGAAAGAAAAGAAACATGGAGCCACTGGAAAGGTCGAGCAAGAAGTTGGTACCAA
>NC_027752.1:6740830-6741805 GCF_000695525.1 Brassica oleracea var. oleracea
GAGCAAAAACGAGTAGCATCAATGGATCTATCCTCTCTTGCCATTTTGTGCGATATCTTGCATCCTCTTCAATTAAATGGTAGCCCCTAATCACTTTTAACTCCACCATTAAATAGCCTATTTCATGCCTAGACCGTCTACCTTGAATGATGCATGTGATGAGAAGCTCACGCTACTCTTAAATGAATGTAGGGAGTTTTGTCTCGATAGTGTTGCTTTTTCAGGTTTGAGATGAAGAGTATGGAGCCGATTTTTGAACAGCAGTCAGTGGGGTTCCGGTAAGGGTATGTTGTCCTAGTTTTACTGCTTGTATGGTTCAGAGATTCGTGGTTAAAGTATGGTTGCTGAGAATAGGAGAGTTCCCACACTTTCAAACCTTTCTCCCTGTTCTTGATACTTGACATTGTTTGAGGACAAACAAAGATCTAAGTCTGGGGAAATTGATATATGGTGTTTTATACATCTTGTATATATGCTTTTCAATTGGTTTTCAAGTCTTTATCGAGTCTTCCTTGTCCTTTTCGAGTCATTACAGGTCTGGAGTTGCATTGGATGGGAGATGGACCAGCTGGAACAAAAGAGGCAGAAAACAGTGCAATTTGGTGATTATCACGCAGAACAGTCTTGATGACTGTTCTGGATAGCAGAGCAACCCGAGTGACTGTTCTGGATGCATGTTCCAGCGGCAGAGATTTTTAAGGAAATTACAACCTATTTCAGGATTTGCCCTAATCTCTCTATTTTCTCTCCCAGCCGCCTGTGGCTTTGATAGATCTTCTTTTTCTGTTTCTCCTGACTATACTACGCTTTTTTTTTTAGAAGAAACCAGACCTTAGAGTTGGAGACTTGAGATTTTGCTACTTTGTAAAGGGAGAAGGCCATCTCTCTCGATTTAGAGAAGAACCCCCTGAACCCTATTACTTTATTTCAGTCATATTTCATGTTGCTTTATATCTCTGTCTCTGTGTTTTCTTG
>NC_027752.1:6741826-6747376 GCF_000695525.1 Brassica oleracea var. oleracea
GCTTGCTTAGTCTAGGGGGGTGTTAGGGTGTTAGATCCGTGAGCTTGACATAAATAAGTTATAAATCGATTGTCTTCATTCACTGTTGTTCTTAAGGCTTGCACCAAGTTAACTACTTAGTGTCTGATTCTAGGTTTAATCTATTCATCAAAAGTGTTATAGGTTGCTAGACATAACTTGAATGAGTATCATATCCCTAACCAGCGAAAGTAGATGTTAGGGTGTTTTGTGAACATATCGGACTTGATCTCTATTGCTTGATGTCGCGTCTTGATCTAAACGAGAGTTTATGTATCAAGATCGATCAGCATAGGGAGCCGTACCACGACAGTGGACTGTTCTACTTGAGTGATCCGAGTTCTAGACTTGCTCTTAATTAAACTTGAAATAATTGTTTGGCTCACACTTGCTTAACACCCGATCAAACCACCCTATGCTAACATTTTTAATCATCTGAAATCTTTAATTAATCATCTTATTACTTGCTTGTTACATCTCAAAACCCCATCATTGTTTTAGCTAAGTATTGATCCCATAAGGATAAAGTGTAATCGTTGGTCTCTGTGGATTCGATCCTAAAGTGCTACATCGACATACCATTCGATTGTGGTAGTGTGCACATTAGGTTAATTGGTGTGCGTATACACGTAATACCATCTATTAATTGATCCAACCAATTCTGAAGCTTCTAACTCAAAAATCACATGCTGCAACCTGGTGTATCGTCTCTGTTGGAGGCAAAACACAAACCAATTCATCTCTTTTCATTTCTTTATTATTATTTATAAATAAGCTAAGCTTCTTCTACAGAGAAGAAAAAATCTCATTGCTGCTTCCCCTATCCTTCTGGTGAAACTGAAACACACAGAAGGTATAAACTCAATAAACTCGTGATGAATCTCTTATCTAACGGCATCCAAGGTTTACCTTGCTCCAGCTTGCAGCTAACTTCAGATTCAATCTCTTGGACAGCATCTTTAAACCCATGTTTCAACCTTCAAATTTCAAACAGACCTCTAGATTTCAATACGAAAAAATCCGGATTCATGACAGGAACAAAAGTGTAAGCCACGAAGAACCCTATCACTGCAGCACGACCTGCAAAACAAAAACTTCAAACTTCAAATTATGTTTAGCTGCAAAGTACGCACGATATGGAAATCACCGTTAATTGAGGAGTTGATATTCTTGTGATGATATTGCTTCATCCATGCCCACCTTTGGATAATCGAGGTATCGAAGAGAAAAAACCGTTAGTAGTTGTTTCTAGGTTATCTTCAAGCCATTTTCTCCTCTTTGCCTCTATAAGTAAAGCAATAGCACACATTAAACAATCAATCACTCACCTCCTTATACCTTATTGCAAAACCAGAGCAATAAGCTTACATAAAATGAGTGCAGAACTGAAATAAAAATTCGAGCTTTAGAGGATCTAACCATCAACTATCACCGAATCCCGATCTGTTTTGCCTCGAATTGTTTCAGATCCAAATTTCCATTAACTCACTTAGCATCTTGAAAGAATGATCTCTGTCGTGGTGGTTGGCAAATCAGTCTCGTCTCCTCCATTATCAAACACAGAGGACCTTTTCGTTGGAGATTTAGCCGGCACCTCCTCTACAGAAACTGAAGCAGGATTCGGAATCTCCACGGTGGTTGCAGAAAGAGGACCAGAAGAGTGAGAGATCTTGGGGATAAGATTAGGGTTTTGAAGTGAAGCAGAGATTGCTTCCATATAACCGCAAAGTAGAGAGGGCTTGGTCTGATCGAGAAGAAATGAACATGTATAGATATTCAAGTGAAGGATGATAACCTTTATATAGGTGTAGATACACCATCTTACAAAGAGTAAACACACCTTTAATGTCAGATCGTGCTTCACATTGATCTGTAACTCTCAGTTTTTCAACTGATTAGAAGAGAAAACCGAACTGTGATAAAAAAAAAAAGAAGAAGAGGAAACAGAACAACACTGAAAAATTCTTTTTGGTGTTAAGAAGATGCCAAACCTTAAAACAACGTGTTGTTCATAAACAATATATGGGCCTCTCGGTATCAGGCTTAACTCTGTGATCAAAACAAACAATGGAATGCATGAGCCCAATGTCCCATTAATGAAATGAAGTGTATTGCAAGAAGGGACACGTGTCGCGCTCATAAAAGCCGACTTTGTGACATGGACGTCTACGTGGCGCATCCAGGAGAGAGATAACTCTCTTTTACATATATAGATAACCTATTATTTCTTACTCTTTCCGATCCATTGATGATGTAGCTTATTCATTTCACCATTTCCATTACACTGATGATGGAGCTTGCTCACATTTTAATAATGTTTATTTATTAAATGGTTTTAACATTTTGCAACACTACAATTTTTATCGATTATATAATGACGAATACAAATGTTGGTCTCTCAAATATATCGTCGTTATTGAATATTAACATATTACATCTCATTTTAATTATTTTTAATACTTCATATGCACAAAAAGAAATTAAGTTTTGTGGCTGACACAAATCACCAAAACCAAATAGGCAACATCGATTGAATAATGACGAAAGGAGATTAGGTTTTATGATCTCGATTTGTTTACTATTGACTCTCCGTAAGTGATTTCATTTTCTACCTCTATAAAATTGTGCTTTCGTTCCCGTCTTTGTTTTCATTGATATGAGTTAATTTTTTTTTTAACTTCTTCTATGAATTCGCTAAATTACATAAGTGTCAATTTAAAAAAAAATAGACATCTGTAGAAATTAGTTTCACTCCAGATATATATCTAAGACTCAAAATTTTGAAAAAAAATCACCGGAAAACTATATTAACAGGTTAGTGTTCAAATCTAATATATCAAGCTGTTATAGAATATAAGTGCAGACTCGAAATATAAATGTCTGTCAAGTATATATTCACCAGCTCGGTCTAAAAATCATCTAATTCAAGAACAGTAAAACAAATTACTTATTTCACCAGTTCGGGTAATATCTGAATTCGAACGGGTAATATCTGAACCCGGATGGAAATCCGAAGATAACCAAACATAAGTATACTTAACTCTATATTTCTAGTTTACTTCTCTCATTTTGTTCAAAATATTTACATTAATGGTGCTTATTGCTCAAAATTAGATAATATAAATATAATTATTTGTTACTCACTTAAAATACATATCAAGCTCTTGTTTCTTGCATTAAAAAAAGTTGCATCTAAAATTTAAAAACAACAACTAAATACTAAATTATTGTCTTTCTAACCTATTAATAGTTTAATCTTTTAAAAATTAGAAAACCAGTTAAGTTAAAATGTATTTTAAATACAAAAACTTAAACAATTAATAATTTATTTACTTTTTATTCAGAATTTAAATATCTGAACCCAACGCAAAATATCCGAACCCGAACATAAAATACCCGAACCCGACTCAAAATATAGAAATACCCGAATGAGATCTATAACTTTATACTGAAATACCCGATATGAACCCGAAAGTGTATCCGAACGTCCACCCCTATGATATATGATCATTTGTATCGTGTTTGAACAAAAAAAAGTTAAATCATTGATCACAAAATTTTCAATGTGAGACTTTTACCTTTTTTTAGTAATTTATAGTCTTTTTTGAAAAATTCAAAATATAACATATAAGAAAAAATCTAATTTTTTTTATTATATGCTTAATGTGATTTTTTAATTTTTTTTAATAGTATAAAATTAAACAAAAAAAAGAGGTTAGAAAAATTGTTATCAAATATGTATTATTCATAATCATTAATTGTCACGTATATGTTAACAATATTAGGTAATTCCGTAACTTTTATTTTTTTGTACACTACTAATTAATTTGGTATTTAGTTTAATAAAAAACATAATATATGTTTATATGAGCCAACTTATTTTTCTAACAATTCTAAGAATTATTTTCGTGATGACATGTGGCCACGAAAATATGTTGTAATGCTCCAGGATTAATATATAGGGGATTGTTGGTTGGTCTAATGGCACAAAACCTTTATGTTTGTTCACAAGTGTCAACCCACATCTGGTCCATTTCCATGGGGTTAAAGAACGTATAATGTTGGTACTTGGTTGGTCTACTGGCACTACACCTTTCGAACATGCATATTTAAGCGAAAAAAAAATCATTTGCATTGATTCATTAACTCATTCACACCAACTAGCAGGCTGTTGTCAAAACCTCTCTGACTCGCTTCCCGATGCAGAGCGTTTGGAAGCTCCCTAGCCGTGCTTCCGCCCCGAGCCCATCGCCGTCCTCCTCTGGTGACTCCCCTCCGCCTCACCCCATTCCACCGGACCCTCCCGACCCACTATCCCCTCTGTCTCCTCAAGAATATCCTCTCTTATCCTCAACTCCCCTCTCGAAACAGAAACGTAACACTGTTCCGGAGCCTTTGAAAAAAGGGTTACTGGTTCTCTCCTCTATTAGCTCTACCAAGATTCAACCTGTTGACCCCACTATCAAAGCTCAGTTTGAATCGGTAGCAACTATTGCATCCGCTGAAACTGGTCCTCAAATTGGATCTGAAATCCCTACTGCCCCTGTTCATTCAGAAGAAACTCACGTACCTATCCTAAACTTCATAACAATTAACCCTAAATCCTCATCTCCTATCATCACAAACAAAGCATCATCCTCTCAACCTACTAATCCGCCAGCTTCAACCACCGACCCCAGTTTCGAAACCAACCCACCACCAGTCACTCTGCCTCCTACCCTTCAAATGCCCACCCAAACTACACCTTCAGAACCATCCCTTGTAGAAAGATTGAGAATCTCTGAAGATAAAACCCTAAAAAGACTTGCCCGTGTAACAATCTCAGAAACAGGAAGACCTAGAGTTTTAATTCCTGACTCAGTTTTTGAGAAGGGTGTTGCGATTCACAAAGACTTCATCATCTGCTACTACAATGGAAGGCCACCTCCGTTTAATCAGATTCAGAGCGTCTTTAACCATATGTGGGGCAAAGAAAAAAAGTTAGAAATTCATAACAACCCCCGTAACATATCTACTTTGGTGAGAATCCCAAATGATTACCTTCGCAAGAAGATTCTCTCGAGAAGAATATTTGGTACGTAGGGGACTCCATGTTCCACACGGCGCAGTGGTCTTCAGAGCATTCTATGTCTACTCCGCCTTTAAAAGCTATAAAGATTTGGGCACACTTGACAGGTGTTCCCCTCGACCGAAGGCATCAAGAAGGTCTCAGTTTAGTAGCAGGTTTGGTAGGTGACCCGAAAGAAACAGATGACTTTACAAGGAACCTTGTTAGCCTTACCTTGTCTCATGTGAAAGTTGAAGTTGATCTCACTCAGCCCCTTCCCTCGGCTGTTGAATTTCAGCGCCAGAGTGGAGAAGTTGTTGAAGTTCTGGTTCATTACCCTTGGATCCCTCCAACCTGTTCGCATTGCCATGAACTAGGTCATCCTGTTCGGAACTGTCTCATGCTTCCCCGTCCATCGGTTCAAAACACTCCTAAACAAAACCATCCTCAATCAAACTCTCCTCAATCAAACCTTCCCATACAAA
>NC_027752.1:6749089-6755211 GCF_000695525.1 Brassica oleracea var. oleracea
TAAAACTAATTTTGTATTTATAAAACATTTTTTTTATTTATAAAAACTATTTTATTATTTTTTGTATTTTAAATATGTTTTCTATTTCAATTTTAATTTTATATTTTCGAATTTCAATTTAAAAAAATAAATTTATAATTTTTTTTTTAATTTTGAAATATTCCGAGGAAGTTTATCCCTCGGAATATTCCGACGACATCTTCTTCGGAATATTCCGAGGAATTTCCGACGAACTTGTGGTCCTCGGAAATTCCGAGGAAATAGGGTTTCCTCGGAATTCCGTCGGAAATTTCCGAGGGATTTCCGAAGAAAGATGAATTTCCGAGGAGTTATTTCCGAGGACTTTTTTCGTCGGTATGTCGTCGGAATAGAGTTATTCCGACGACATACAGACGATTTTTTCCCTCAGTATGCCGCTGTTTTCTTGTAGTGAACCCTTTCCAAACTAATCATCCTAAACAAGCCCCTGTCAATTCCTTCTCTACTCCCATCCCCAAATCCACACCAAAAAATGCTCCCACTAGAACTTATGTTAAAAAAAAAAGCCTCAGCTACTTTTAAAGCCAAAAAAAGCCCCCTCGTCAAATCTTCCAACTGCTAGTTCTGATACCCAAAACTGCCCATCTCTAATACCTTTGCTCTTCTTGAATCTGTCCCTTCTTCTCAGGACCAAATGGTAATTGACCCCTCTTCTCCTCACAGCCCTTCCCACTGAATCCTCGTCTGATCATGTAAATCCTCCTCTTTCAGCCATTTTGTCTAACTCCCCTGACCCTATCCCTAGACCTTCTCTAAAAAGATCCAGATCTTCTCCAACTTTCACACCTTCCTCTTCTCTCAATCCAAATCCTTTTGTTCACCAGCCTACTGACCCAGTAGAAGCCCTCGCCTTTCTTTCCGATCCTCTCACCCCCATCTCTTCAACCCGGCCTCCTATTGAAAATCTCAACTCCTCGTTAGATTTTTTGCACCTGGTTCCTCGCCTTACAAGCCAGGTCCCTCCTTCTTCTTCCCAATGAGTGTAAAACTCTTTTTTGGAATATCCGAGGCCTAAATGACCCGGATAAGCATCGGCCTTTTATTTGTTGGTTACAAACTCATAAGCCTATTTTTGGAGCCATTCTTGAATCTCATATTAAAGAACTTTCTATGTTACCGCTGATGACTAAGCTTTGCTTTGGTTGGCATTTTGTCTCAAAACCACCAGTCTGATGAAGATGGTAGAATACTCATAATCTGGAAGGATCCAATGAAGGTGCGTGTAGTTCACCAGAGTAGTCAAAGCCTCACTTGCTTGCTTGAATTGCCGAACAAAGACCCCTTCTACTACACTGCTGTGTATGCTTCCAATCTCTGTGCAAACCGGGCTGACCTTTGGGCTGAACTCATATATCTATCAGACTTCTATGATCTCCAAAACAATCAGTGGTTTGTTGGTGGCGATTTCAATCAAATATTGCAGCCCTCAGAACATTCTTCCCCTACTGTCTCTGTTCCCAATTCCTTGATGTACCAGTTCCAGGACTGTATACTCCAAGCTGGCCTATTTGATCTGAGATACAATGGTCCTTCTCTCACATGGACCAACAATCAGCCAGACTCGCCAATAGCAAAAAAACTGGATAGACAGCTCATAAACTATAATACCCTATCAGCTTTCCCTCATGCCTCTGTCACATTTCTCCCCCCATCCATCTCTGATCACACCCCTTGCCTCCTAGACCTCGCTGTCCATCTATCTAAAGCGGGAACCCAGCCTTTCAAATTCCAAAACTACCTAACTAAGCATCCAAACTTCACCATGGTGATAAACGACGCTTGGGCTCGGGCTGGAAGCAACTGCTGGACTCTCACTCAACTCTGCTGGAAGCTAAAACTCATTAAATCAGATTTGAAACTTCTAAACCGAGAGAACTTTTCAAAAATTCAAGAGAAAGTCAAGGAAACTTACTGTTTATTGCAAACTGTGCAGGTACAAGCACTTACTACTCCAAGCCAACAATCATTTTAAGAAGAGAGAGACCTTCATGATCGCTGGCTTTTCCTGCGTCAAATAGAAGAATGTTTCTTCAGGCAAAAATCACGGATCAATTGGTTGCAGGAAGGAGACCTGAACACTACTTACTTTCACAGAATTTGTCAGGTCAGAGCAAGCTACAATGCAATTCGTCTCTTCAC
The DNA here is from genome assembly GCF_000695525.1 of Brassica oleracea var. oleracea. Classification (NCBI taxonomy): domain Eukaryota; kingdom Viridiplantae; phylum Streptophyta; class Magnoliopsida; order Brassicales; family Brassicaceae; genus Brassica; species Brassica oleracea. The sequence continues at coordinate 6,751,268 of NC_027752.1, forward strand.
TACTGCTGCCGGAACCCGAGTAATTGATCCTACTGAGATGAGCCAGCTAGCTGTTGCTCACTTCCAGTCAGTTCTGGGACCCCTAGCCTCCTGCTCCCCACCGATTGCATCAATGGCGTCATGGTTCTTTGGTCTCTTTGATTATCGAGTCTCTCCTGCGCAAGCACAACAAATGTTAATTATCCCATCAAATGTGGAGATATAGAAGCAATTCTTTAAAATGAATCAGAACAAAGCCCCCAGACCTGATGGTCTAACTTCTGGTTTCTTCAAAGCTAGTTGGGAAGTAATTGGACATGAGGTAGTAGATTCAATCGAGCACTTCTTTGCCACTGCGTTTTTGTCAGCTTCAGCAAATGCAACCATCCTCTCTTTTATTCCTAAATTCCATGGAGCTACAAAGGTGTCTGACTTTCGGCCGATTTCATGTCTTAACACAGTGTATAAAGTCATCTCTCGCCACCTTGTCACTCGCCTGAAACCATTCCTCCCAGAGTTCATCCTGCCATGTCAAATAGCATTTGTAAAAGATAGACTACTGGTTGAGAATACAACCTTAGCAAGTGAGTTGGTAAATGGTTATCACAAGAACAAAGGGAGTAAAAGAATCACCATCAAGGTGGACATAGCAAAAGCGTTTGACACGCTCTCTTGGGAATTCTTGCTCACTTGCTTAGAAGGACTTCATCTTCCTCAAAGCCTTGTCTCCTGGATAAAAGCTTGTATCTGCACGACCAATTTTATGGTGGGTTACAATGGAACAGTCAATGGGTATTTTAAGGGTAAGAGAGGACTGAGACAAGGTGATCTCTTATCTCCACATCTATTTGTCATTGCTATGAATTTTCTTTCTATGATGCTAAACAGAGCCGTCGCAACCGAAAGATCTAAATACCATGCTAAGTGTGAAAAAATGAAGCTTACTCACCTCTCTTTTGCTGATGACCTGTTGATCTTCATTGACGGTTCCATTGAATCAGTTCAGACTGTCCTAAAAGTACTGAGGGAATTCGAGCTAGGATCGGGACTAGCGGTAAGTTTCCAGAAAATAGGCTTCTTCGCTTCAGGTTTATCTCAGGATGAGCTCGATACAATCCAAGCATCTACTGGCATGTCCCACGGATCTCTTCCTTTTCGTTATCTGGGAGTTCCACTGAACTCCAAGAAACTGTCCCTCTCGGCATGTCAACCGCTGCTTCAGCAAGTAAAATCTCGGTTCTCGGCTTGGTTTGTAAAGTCTCTATCCTTCTCAGGACGTCTCCTTCTGATCAAAACGGTGATATCTGGCATTACAACCTTCTGGTCTTCAGCATTCATCCTACCTAAAGCATGCATTAAAAAGATTAATTCCATGTGTAGTCTATTCCTTTGGAAAGGAAGCTTAGAGGGACATCATTCGGCTAAGGTAGCATGGGACACAGTCACTCAAACCAAAGAACAAGGGGGATTGGGAGTTAAGGACTTACTACTCTGGAACAAAGCCTCCTGCCTGAGACTCATATGGATCATGTTCTTTAGAGAAGACTCAGTCTGGGCAATCTGGTTCAAAGAGGTGATCTTAAATGGCTCCGTTCATAATTACTGGATAGTAAAGCCTAGGCAATCGAACTCATGGCTCGTAAACAAACTGATCAAGCTTAGCTCTGAGGTTTTTCCTCTTATCAAAATGCGCCTGGAAAATGGTCGGTCTGATCGGTTCTGGTCAGATAATTGGGCTCCTCTTGGACTAGTCTCAGCTCTTCGGGATTCGCCAAACTCAAGGCTTGGCATTCCACTGAATGCAGCCATTGCTTCTCTGTTTCGTGATGATCACTGGAATCTCCCCGCTGTAAGATCAGAAGAAATGTTACAGGTTTGTGCTTTCCTCACCACAATCCAGTTAACTGAGAACCATGATTACTATGAATGGGAAATTGAAGGAAAAATCAATAGTAATTTTTGTACGGGAGAAGTCTACACTTACTTGAGAGGAGCAATAGCTACACACTCGTGGACCAAGGCGATTTGGTATCCTCACGCAATTCCCCGACACTCGTTTCATTCTTGGCTAGTTACTCTGAACATATACCCCACCAAAGTATAGGAGTATAAGGGATAAGTACATACTGTTGTATATGGTTACTAGTATATAGGAGAATATACCCTCATATCTCTCTCTAGGATCTCGTATGATCCTCTATGTATGTGTATATATTGTAACTCTCTCTATCAATAATACTTATCACATTCAGTATATCTCTCTACATGGTATCAGAGCGATCTTGTTAAAACAACAGATTTTTTTTTTCGACTCCATCATGGACTCGACCTCCTCCTCCTCCAACGCTTCCCACATCATTGATCGATCTGATCCACAAAACCCCATCGCCACGATCAACATGATCAATATCACCAAACTGTCTGCGACAAACTATTTAACCTGGAGCGTTCAAATCACTTCTCTCCTCAGAGGGTATGACCTTGTCAAGTTCATTGACAATACCGTCGAACCACCCTCTCCCACCGTCATCGTCGATGGCAACGAAGTTCCTAACCCTTCTCTCAAAGCATGGCAACGACATGATAGTCTTCTCTTTAGTGCCCTCATGGGAACTATTGAAATTTCTCTCCAACCTCTCATCGCCACCTCACGCTCAACCCTTGAAGCATGGAACACCCTCACGACCACCTACGGCAAACCTACAAGAGGTCACATCAAACAGCTCAAACAACAGCTTAAACTATGCGTTAAAGGAACCAAAGAAATCGATGATTATATGCAACTTATCAAATCCAAAGCTGATGCTCTTGCCCTGCTCGGCAGTCCAGTAGATCCTGAAGATCTGACGGATCTAGTCCTTGAAGGCCTTGGTGATGACTACAAATCTTTGATTGAGACGATTCACAGCAGAGACACACCAATCTCCTTCTATGAACTTCACGAGAAGCTTCTACATCGGGAGATAGCCATCAACAGTGCTCAACAACCACCTTCCTTCCCTGTGACAGCAAACTTTGTGCAGAACCAGAACCAAAACCGCAACTGGCGCTCAAATAATACTCAGGAGCACGCCAATTCTGCACCAAGGAATCAAAACAACAATCGTCGTCCATACTTGGGGAAGTGTCAAGCGTGCGGAACACAAGGTCATAGCGCTAAGTTTTGTCCTCTGTTTCGCCTTGTGCAACAACAACAACAGACGCAATCTGCATCATCTCGTGCCAAAGGAGCCCAAAACTGGTCTCCACGAGCATACAATGCTTCCACCATGCCACCTGATCCGTCGTCTTGGCTCTTAGACAGTGGTGCGACTAACCACATCACATCTGACCTTGCTAACCTTGCGCTACACTCTCCATATAATGGAGCTGAAGAGGTGATGGTAGGAAATGGAGAAGGACTCCAAATCACGCACACGGGTTCAGTTTCTCTTCCTCATTCCACTCCTACTTTATCTCTTCAGAATGTTTTGACTGTACCTTCTATTGCAAGAAACCTGATTTCAGTAAAGAAACTGTGTACTGATAATCTTGTTTCGGTGGAATTCTTCCCCAATGCTTTTCAGGTGAAGGATCTCAACTCGGGGGCGCAATTAATCCAAGGAAAGACGACTAATGGTGGATACGAATGGCCAGCTTTGAATGATTCTCGTTTTTGTGTTTTCTCTGCAACAATAAAAAGTCCCTTGCCAATTTGGCATTCTCGTCTTGGGCACCCATCTGTTTCAGTTTTAAAATCAGTTGTCTCTCATTATGCTTTGCCTGTTCTTAATAAAGATTCTTCTCTTTTATGCAATGCTTGCTCCACCTCAAAAAGTCACAAAATGCCTTTTTCAGCCTCCACTCTTACATCCACCAAACCTCTTGAATTATGCTTTTCTGATGTTTGGACCTCTCCAGTTCATTCCATCGATGGGTACAAATATTATGTGATTTTTGTTGATCACTTTACCCATTATGTTTGG
>NC_027752.1:6756191-6797146 GCF_000695525.1 Brassica oleracea var. oleracea
CTCTCAGCCGATTGTCTGGTCCTCGAAGAAGCAGAAAACACCAGCTTGTTCTTCTACGGAAGCGGAGTACAGATCAGTTGCGGACACTGCGGCTGAGCTCTGTTGGGTTGCACATTTAATGACGGAGCTTGGTATCTCAACTTCTTCTCAACCAGTTATCTACTGTGACAATGTTGGCGCCACCTATCTTGCGGCGAACCCGGTTTTCCACTCTCGTATGAAGCACGTTGCTTTAGACTATCACTTTGTTCGTCAACTGGTTCAGTCTCGTCTGCTACGCGTGACTCATGTCTCTTCCAGAGATCAACTTGCGGACGCACTGACAAAACCGTTGCCCAGACCTCGACCTGAAGATTTGAATTCCAAGATTGGGCTCTCTAACGGTCGCTCATCTTGCGGGGGCGTATAAGAGTATAAGGGATAAGTACATACTGTTGTATATGGTTACTAGTATATAGGAGAATATACCCTCATATCTCTCTCTAGGATCTCGTATGATCCTCTATGTATATGTATATATTGTAACTCTCTCTATCAATAATACTTATCACATTCAGTATATCTCTCTACACAAAGACAGGATGCTTCAATGGGGTCTCCAAGTAACTCTTACTTGTCTACTCTGCAACTTGCAAGTGGAATCAAGAAATCACTTGTACTTTGACTGTGGATTTAGTTACGATCTCTGGACTTTGATTGCATCTCGTTCTCGGATCATTCCTCGACGATCGTGGGATGAAACGATCCTTCAGATGCAGTCTCTACCTTCGGAAAAAGCGTTTCGCCTTCTTGTTCTTCTCTCTTGGCAAGCCACTCTCTACTGGTTATGGAATGAAAGAAACAACAGACTTCACTCCAACACTTTCCGCTCAATTGACTCGATCTTCTCCTTGATTGATCGCCAAATCCGAAATAAAATTCAGAGCTTCAGATACTCGAGCCCTATTCTCTGTTCCAAGATGATGCAGAGATGGTTTGATCTCCCTTCCACCAGGCTGTAGTTTCACATCTTCTATGTATCATTTTTTTTCAGTCTCAACTGATCTCAACGAAGAAGACGTACGACTTCGTTAATCTCTTCAATCGTCCCTTTTTTGGGCTTCAGCAACTACAAGAAAGTTCAATATTGAGATTCATGGACTTGCACTTAAGTTAACTATTTTCTAATTACTGAGCTTTTGCTCTTTTAAACACTAGCTTATGAATTTGTATCTTTTTAGTTTTATTTATATTAATGAAAGCCAGTTTACAAAAAAAAAAAAAAAATTAGCAGGCTGTTCATTAGGACGGTAGAAATATTGTAATTTCTCACAGCCCCTGGTTTTTGTAATAGTCGAAAACCTTCAAATATTCATGCAGCATAGAACGATGCACGTTCTCTAGCAATGAAAATATGTGTTTAGATTGTTTAATGAGTTTCTAATGATTCGATTATATGACGTGGGATCCATGCAAAGTAATCAATTTAAGTACAATGCACGTATAGTATCATATATTAAAAGGACTTGATCATTTTTTTTTTTTTTTGTAAACAAGGCTGAAAGGACTTGATCATTGGATACTGATTCCTTCGAATTGCAACAAATAAAAAAGTTGTTATCACATAACATCAACGGGCATTGCTCATCTTCCCCTTTTTTTTGGTCAACTTCATTGCTCATCTTCCCTACAGTTACAAAATATTAAAAAGTTACGCCGACATTTAGTTTGTATAAATTAAAGAGTGATTTATTTACTTACTAAACTAAAATAGGTTTGACAAAAAATAAGGTACGAATGGTGACCAAAAAAAGGCGAAAAATAATGTATTTCCTAACGTTCATAAAAAAATTACCATTAGTAATGAATAGTAATTTTTTCTCATTTTTTTTTAGAGAATTAAAAAACAAAATTATTTTTTTGTTGAATTTGAGAATGAACAATCATTCATTTTTATTCCTGCTATTTTATTTCTACGTTCTTTTTGTATTCGTTCCTCTTGTTTTCCGAATGATCACCCGTCAAACCCTAATGATTTCTCTCACTTGTGAGCGTAGTTTAGGCAATTATATTATTGTAAGAAATTTTGCTTTAAAACTGTTTTAAAATTTTGTAAAATTTTTGCATAGTTAAATAAAGGGGAAAAACGGAAAAATTATAAACTACTCGAGTTATTTGAAGGTATATAAATATTATTACATCCATTGTTCCTTGTCCGAAATAAAAACAGAGAGACTCAGATCTCACGAGGAGAAAAAAACGCAATGAGGACACCGACGATGCTGCTCCTATTAGTCGGAGCTCTAATCTTCTCGGGCACCGGCTTGGTGAGATCAGACGCCTCCGACCACCGTTACAAGGAAGGAGACACCGTTCCTCTCTACGCCAACAAGGTCGGCCCATTTCACAATCCAAGGTAAAAAGGCCACTGGTGTGTGTCGGTAGGTAGATTATTGTATTGGGTTCTAAACTGAGGGCTGAGAGATTTGATCGTCGATTACACAATGCGATTGATTGTAAACGAAAATTCAAGTGTACAAGCACACTACAAACTTGTAACAATTCGAACATTTTTAGTGTATGTGATGAATCTCTGTCTTTATATTTGAATACTATAACGTGACTCATCGACGGTGATTTGCAGTGAGACGTATCGGTATTTTGATCTCCCCTTCTGTGTTCCAGGTACTATACATTAGATTCATCACACTATCTGTGTGTTATGTTTCAATACTCAATGGTTTTGGTTTCTAGAGGGTGTGAAGGAGAAGAAGGAAGCCTTTGGCGAGGTTCTAAACGGTGATAGGCTCGTTAGCGCTCCATACAAACTCAACTTCAGAGATGAAAAAGACTCTGAGGTCTACTGCAAAAAGAAGCTGAGGAAAGAAGAGGTCAAACAGTTCCGAAAAGCCGTTGAGAAAGCCTGCTACTTCCAGATGTACTACGATGACCTCCCCATCTGGGGATTCATTGGAAAAGTTGACAAACAAATCAAATCTGATCCGAGTGAACACAGATACTTCCTCTACAAGCACATCCAGTTTGAGATTCTCTACAACAACGACCGCGTGATCGAAATCAGCGCCAGGATGGATCCTCATTCGCTTGTGGATCTCACTGAGGACAAAGAAGTCGATGCGGAGTTTATGTACACTGTGAAGTGGAAGGAGACCGAGACTCCGTTTGAGAAGAGGATGGAGAAGTACTCCATGTCTTCTTCTCTTCCGCATCACTTGGAGATCCACTGGTTCTCTATTATTAACTCATGCGTCACTGTCCTTCTTTTGACTGGGTTCCTTGCGACTATCTTGATGCGAGTCCTCAAAAACGATTTCATGAAGTATGCTCAAGACGAGGAAGCTGCTGATGATCAAGAAGAAACTGGGTGGAAGTACATTCATGGAGATGTCTTTAGGTTCCCAACGCACAACTCTTTGTTTGCTGCATCACTCGGTTGTGGTACTCAATTGTTCACTCTGTACGTCTCTCATTAACTCTACTATTTTTTTTCTATTTCTTCATTATATATAACCTTTGCTTTTTTTCATTTGTCCTCTATCAGCACCGTATTCATCTTCATGCTAGCTCTTGTTGGAGTGTTCTACCCATACAACCGAGGAGCACTCTTCACCGCTTTAGTGGTCATTTACGCTCTAACTTCTGGAATCGCTGGATACACATCCGCCTCGTTCTACTGCCAACTTGAAGGAAAAAGCTGGGTAAGTAAATGTTTACTTAACGCATAGAAGTCAACTTCTACATTAGCTCAACAGATTCTCATTTCATCTTATTGCAGGTGAGAAACTTGTTACTCACAGGATGTCTCTTCTGCGGTCCTCTATTCCTAACCTTCTGCTTCCTCAACACCGTCGCCATCACCTACACCGCAACCGCGGCACTACCCTTCGGAACCATCGTTGTAATCGTCCTTATATGGACACTAGTCACGTCTCCTCTCCTCGTCTTAGGCGGCATCGCCGGCAAAAACAGCAAATCCGAGTTCCAAGCACCGTGCCGCACGACCAAGTACCCGCGCGAGGTTCCGCCGCTCCCTTGGTACAGAAGCGCTCTTCCTCAGATGGCGATGGCTGGTTTCCTTCCTTTCAGCGCCATCTACATCGAGCTTTACTACATTTTCGCTAGCGTGTGGGGTCACCGGATCTACACCATCTACAGCATCCTCTTCATCGTGTTCATCATCCTCATCATCGTCACGGCTTTTATAACCGTCGCCTTGACTTACTTCCAGCTCGCTGCGGAAGATCACCAGTGGTGGTGGAGGTTCGTTGAAACTCTGTCTATTTGTCTCTACCTTTATTAATAGAACCCGAGCCTAATGGTATAAAATGACTGTTTTGCAGATCATTCCTATGCGGTGGATCGACTGGTTTGTTTATATACGCTTACTGCTTATACTATTACTACGCTCGATCAGACATGTCGGGTTTCATGCAAACCTCGTTCTTCTTCGGGTACATGGCTTGCATTTGCTATGGATTCTTCTTGATGCTCGGGACTGTCGGCTTCCGCGCAGCACTTTTCTTTGTTCGTCACATTTACAGGTCGATCAAATGCGAGTAAGAAGAAGTCTTATCTTCCCTTCTTCTGCCTCGTTAAGAATTTTGCTAGAACAAAGAAAGACAGAGAGAGATAGGTTGTTAGAAAGAAGAGAGAAACACAAAGACAAATGTCTGATTATTGTCTGAGAAAAGCATCTCTTCTCACTAGAGACTTTACTTTAGGTGAGTCTCTCTCTCTCTCTCTTTCTTCTCTCGTTATTATGTGCTACAAATTTTTAAATTACTTGTATCCATTTTTTCTATGTACTTTACGGATTGTAAAAGATGATATAATACCTGCTTTTCCCGACAAATTAAAAATATAAATAGTTTACAAGATACAGATACTCAATCTCAATACAATTACTAATTGAAAATTGAAATAATTTTGATGAAAGAATAAAGAGTTACCAAATTTTTGCCGGTAGTAAAATCCCATGTTCGAAACTACGCTAGGCGTGAGTCGGACGGCTGGTCCAAGCCTAGCGAGTTAACAGAAAATCGGAGAGTAATCGGACATTAATCGGCGCCTAGTTTTAAGTGATTAATCAATTTATATAAATAAAACGGATATTGTCTTGTAGTCTGGTGGAACGTTAGCTGCTTTAAAAGCATTGTTTCACGTCTTCGAATCCTTAGAAGCGTGTTTTTTAATCATTTTTTTTAATAATGGCAAAACTGTAATTAAACCTTCTTCTTTTTTTACTGTCGCTTTACTGTCGCTTGGAGTTTCTGTAACTTTCACCATAGCCATTAATTTAAATCAATCACCATTCACTCAAATCTTGCATTTTTCTTATTATTTTTTCATCAAACTCGTAGATCTAGCATGTACAATTCGATTTAAGCATTTAAAATCTGAAAAATTGAACTTTTTTGGTGAACCCGATTTCTTAACCGATTTTCATGAAATCGCCGCGGCTGACCTCCGCCGAACGCTTCGACACTGCGTAATCGCTCTCCGCGCCCGCGTTTTCGAACATGGCATACAACTAATATATGGACACACTCTTCAACAGAGTGGAGGGAGACGGAACACAAAAAGAGATTTTATGTCAAAAACTTTAATGTAATCAAATGTGGTTGCGGTCTTCTAACATTTTACGGTCCTACCAACTCTCTACCTATACCCACCATTTTCTATTAGTATAATAAAACTATCACAATATCAACTTCGTTTTTATTTTGAAAATTATGTCAATGTGAATTTAAGGATGCTAAATTATCGAAGAATCTAATTAGACGAATGCTTATTTGAGAATTCTGTTCTGTGTCTTTAATTAATTTAATATACTTTAAAAACTTAATATTTTTTAATTTCAATAACTGACACTACTTATTCACATGCTGACAAAATAAATTACGTATCATAAAATAATAGAGAAGGAAAAAAAAGAAAAGAAAAAGGCAAAAAAAACATGGGGGAGAAGAAAGAGGATTAGGCTGTTGAATGCTTTCACCTCTGTCTCTATAACCACAGCTCTGCAAAAGAGCCTTCTCTTTCTTCTACCGTCTCTCTCTCTCTCCTTCTTCCTTCTCTGATCATCACACAATGCGAGTCTTCCCCAACTCTTCCATGACGATTCTCTCTGTTCTCCTCACAACCCTTCTCCTCTCTCTCCCTCTCCCTTCAACCCAAGACCTCAACGCCGACAGAGCCGCTCTTCTCTCTCTCCGTTCCGCCGTCGGCGGCCGCACATTCCGCTGGGACATTAGACAGACCTCGCCCTGCAACTGGGCCGGCGTCAAATGCGACAACAACCGAGTCACCGCCCTCCGTCTCCCCGGCGTCTCTCTCTCAGGCACCATCCCGAACGGTGTTTTCGGAAACTTAACTCGTCTCCGAACACTGAGCCTCCGTCTCAACGAGAACTCTTCGACGCTGCGTAATCGCTCTCCGCGTCCGCGTTTTCGAACATGGGTAAAATCTAATAAATAATAAATGTCATTAACTTATTAAAATTGAAGTAAAACTGTATGCGCTTTCAATTTTGGCCCAATAATAAACTTAATTTTGGCCCAATAAGAAACTTAATTTCGGCCCAATATTAAAAGGTTCTTCGAGCAAACAGATTCGCAAATAGAACCTCTTCAATTTTGAATTTACAGATCCTTCTTTAGGAACCCTAGAATCCTTCGGCGAAGTAACTCTGTGTACGCGATTTCTCGAGATTTCTTTTGGATCAAGCGACAATGGATCTTCCGCGAGACGTCGACGACTACATCAAGGACACGATCGACCACTCTCTGGGGATCCCGATCTCCATAGACGCTCTCCAGAACAAACTCTCCGCGGCTCAAGAGTCTCAGCGTCGTCTTCGCGAACAGTACATGTCTCTAGTCTCCAGGTTGAAAGAGAAAGAACAAATGATCGAACTCGCGAGATCGGAAGCGAGCATCAACGCTCAGGCCGTTAAGAAATTCGTCGAGGAGAATCGGGAACTGAGCGGCGAGTGCGAGGATTTGGTGAAGCAGTGTAAGAAATGGGAAAGAGAGTGCTTTCTTTACCATCAAGACCGTGAGGCGTTGATGGATTTCGGTAACGAGTCCGACGAGAGGGCGAGAGAAAGTGAATCTAGGGTTCGGGAATTAGAGGAACAAGTGAGAACGATGTCTGATGTAATGAAGAAGCGTAAAGTGGAATCCGACAAGAAGTTAACGTCGTTAGAAGAAGAGGAACGTTTGGTTGATTCAGTGTTGTCATCGTTTGTTAGCGAAGACGAGATTAAGTTTGGGCGCGTGTTCTTGGAGGCGAACATTAAAGACCGGTCTTTGTTGAGCAGATGGGAGGAGTTGAAGCCGTCGACGCGAAAGGCTGTGTCTTTGGTTGCGATGGTGAAGAGGATTGAAAAGGAGAAAGAGTGCCTCATCTTGAATCTCGCTAAAGCCGAACAGGAAGTTGAGATTGTGTGCGAGCAAAACAGAGAGCTAGATGAAAAGAACCGCAAGCTGTTGAAGCAATTTAGTAGTAGTAGCTATCTACAGTGTTCTGCAGAGAGAAGCAAGTCCAAGAAGAGAAAGAGTCCTAAGATGATGAGCAGCAGCAGCCCAGGATCTATCAACGATATTTAAGGTAGTGTAGTGAATGATACATTTTGCAATGTATTTATTTGAACCTGATTTGATATAACTTTGGAGATTAGTGAAGAATTGAAGTTAATTGTTTAGAGAAAACAGGAATGGAATGTTTTGAGGGACAACCTCTGACTACTAGCAATATGTATAAGAGATGAAACTCGCTTTGGAAACACTGAACATACAATTTTATATGTTACCAAAACGTTCGTGCTCTAACACGACTAGTCAAATGGATTGGGAAATGTATTTTTTGAATATATTGGCTTTTAAGTAAACATGTCCTAGTTACATCCACGATCCATATGGTACATTCAGAGTTTAATGAACAACAAGATTTTAGTAAGAATATGTTTCATTCAAAAAATTTCTAATCTCCTCTTCTTTTTTCAAGAACAATCTCGTTGCCTTTAAAATAGTTTTTGAAAAGAAGCATTAGAAAGATTTGAAGTGTGGGCTTTGGTTTCTCTTTTTCACAAAATGGCTTTTATCTTTTTGTATGTACACTGACCAAGCATAAGAAAATAGTCTTCTTCATGGCATGGGAAAAGCCATTTTAGATATTTATTTAGTTCAGAAGAAGGCTATTTATTTATTTTTAATTAGAAAATTGTTTTCATTTTTAGGGCCTGTCTCTGTTCCACTCAATTCTCTTTTTTTTTTTTTTTTTTACTTTCCCTTTCTTCAGATCTCTCTCCTCTCTCTTTCTTCCTTATCTTCTTTTCTTAAAATATTTCTCTTTCTTCCTTCTCTTTCCTCAATCTCTCTCAGAATTCTCTCTCCTCTCTCATCAGCAAGGCAAAAAATTCCCTAAAAGAGCCCCGTTCGTTTAACCCAATCCTCATGTAAGTTTTCTCTCTCCTAATCGATTTCCATCTCTCTCTCTTTTCCCCGCCTTTGAAAATTTACAATTGGACTTTTTTTGTGTACTGTACCTAAGCTTTTTCTTTCGAACCTCTCTCCATCGGACCATATATATTACGGTTTCTTAGAATTCAGCTGCGAAATTACTCGATCCATGTCCAGCTTCCTTAGATCTAGCTCTGGTTTCTCCAGATCTAGAAGCTCTGTTGCATATGCATGCTTGTTTTCTGGAAGATATGTCCAAAAGATGTCGGGATTTCATATGTGAATCTCATGTTTTACACACTCTAAGTTTGTTTTCTGGTCATCTCCAAGATCTGATCTGTTGTTTTTCTATGCAACTCTAATGATTTGCATTGTTCGTGAATATAAAAAAAATATTACGAGTTTGGCTAATTCGAATTTTGCATTCGAACATAGATTAACAGCCTTGTCTGAAAATCTCTGATTGTCTGAAATTGTTTTTAATATCTTTGGGGTTTTTGTAATGACAATTTTTGTAGATCTTTGAAATGGATGATGATGGGTTTCGCAACTGGGGTTACTACGAACCAGCAGCTGCTACATTCAAAGGTAATCTCGGGTTGCAGCTAATGCCAAGCATTGATCGGAACACTAAACCGTTTTTAACCGGTCGTGACCCGAATCTAATGATTGGCCAAAACGGACCGTACCACCACCAACCTGAGCCTCCTATCAACATGAGCTACAATTGGATTAACCAACACAAAGACAAGTTCTTCAACATGTTGCCTGTAACAACCAGTAATAATTACGGAAACATCCTTCCCGAAACTTCATCAGCCCAGTCGATGCGTCATCATCAAACCATTGAGGAATACCCGGTTAAACACGAACAAGTAGAAGAGATTGTTCAGACCAATAAGAAGAGAAAGCCTAATACAAAACCTGGCGCCTCAGCAAAGGCTAAGAAGCCTCGGAAACCGAAGGAGGAGAGTGACAAGAGCATTAAAGTGAAACAGGCTAAGAAAAGTGTAGACTTCGTTATTAACGGAGTGAACATGGACATTTCGGATCTACCTGTACCGGTATGCACTTGCACTGGAGCTCCTCAGCAGTGTTACCGTTGGGGCTGTGGAGGCTGGCAATCTGCGTGTTGCACCACAAACATATCGATGCATCCGTTACCGATGAGTACTAAACGTCGTGGAGCGAGGATCTCGGGTAGGAAGATGAGTCAAGGCGCGTTTAAGAAGGTGCTTGAGAAACTTGCGTCCGATGGGTTTAACTTTGGGAATCCGATTGATCTTAAGAGCCATTGGGCTAGACATGGGACTAACAAGTTCGTCACGATCAGATGATTTAGTTTCTTTCTTCCGGGACTGGGGTCTCTCAATGATCGTGTATCCGAAGTCTGTGACCTTTTGAGTTCTGTCTGCAATCTGAGTTCAGGTAAACCACCACTTGCTGGAGTCTGTTTGTTTGTTTGTCTGAGGGAAGAAGGTGACTGAGAAAATGAAGTTTGGTTTTTCCCTCCTTTTGTTATCTTTGTAAACATTTTACTGACTTGTAAGTTTTAACAGATAATTCTTTTGATTAAATTTTTATTTCTAAGATTTCCAGCTGAAATGATTATTAGTCGTTGAATTATACCCTCCTTTAACTTATAGTTACATTTTTATAATGTCTGTTTACATTTATTCAGTCCATATCAAACCAAAAAAGAACGTACTTATAAAAGTCGTTGTCGCGTACATTTACATGTTTTATATATAGCTATAAATAGAATAAATCAAGATATTAAGCCTTAAATTATTATAGAATCACGAAATTAATTTGGGACCATATAAACAAATAGTAGTAACCAGTCCAAGTTAATTAATACAGAGAGAATATAAAACATAATTAAAGGCTAATTAAGTCTGGAACATCAACTACCGGAGGAGCAGTTGGGGGCTCGTCATCCTCCTCATTCTCCTTAGCTTCATCATCATCAAGTTTTATCAAATCATCAATTACAGGAATCAGTTCACGCTCCATCTCCTCTTCTCCTTCTTCTACACACTTCGCCCTCTCCTCACCATTCTCACCCTCATCCGTCTCCTCCTCTCCCCCTTGCTCTTCTTCTTTATCCGTCCACACGATCTCATGTAGATGAATGACATCATCCACCGGAATCCTCACGAAATTCGGAATCTCCTGAGCATTAGCCACTCCGAGATCTCTGCAGAACACGAAATACTTCACAAGCTCCTCCCCCTGCGTCATCGACTTCGCGACGATCTTCAACGCCACGTCAGCCTGCCGTTTCCCCGTCTTCGAGTTCACGTTCGGCAACACCTCCGCGATCCGGCGGCAGATCCAGCCGTAGATCTCCAGAATCTCGCTGATCACGTTCTCCATCGCCTCGTTGATCACAGGTATCCTCACGCTCTCCCCGATCGGTTTGATCCGAACCAGCGAGTCGATGATCACCTGCATCTTGCGTATGATCACGAGCCTTATCATCACCGACGACTCCTCGTCGTACCGGTGACGGTTCCCGTCGTGGAAGAGGATCGAGCGCCTGTCGAGGAACGCGAAGTACGCGCGCACGAAGAGGTTGAACCCGCCGGATCTGCTGCTCGTGCGCGAGTTTCCTTCCCTGCCGAACGCGGAGAGATCGAACGGTAACCGTCCGATCGACTCCGCGGCGGTGGTTTTGGAGAGGAAGAAGCCGTGCATCAGCATCATGCCTTTTAAAGCAACCACCCAGCTGCGCGTGCGCGTGACGCGGGAGGAGATGGCGCTGATGAGAGGCTTGAGGCTCGCCGGGGTGGCGCGGACGTGGCGGTAGATGAAGAGAGCGTTCTCTGGATCGATGCAGTACTCGTCGTGGTTTGTGGCTTTGACGACGGCTGCCTTTAGGAGGTCGTCCGCCGCGATGAGGCTAGTTCCGTCCTTGAGAGCTACGGAAGCTCGTTTCCATATATTCATCTCCCTCGCTTTTTGGTTTTTAAATCTTTTTTTTTCTCTTTCTTTTACTCTTTATAAGTTCGAAATATTTGTTGGTTTTAAAACCAATTAAAAAAAAAGCCTTCGCTTGTTTTTTTAAGACAAATCAGATAAAGGATAAGCTAAAATAAGAAATCTCATTTTTGTTTTTCTAGGGGAATTCTTCTATTTTGTTGCTTTTTCTAAATTTATATTATCTTCCACATTCCATTCTTTTCAGTTTTACTCAAATACATATATTTGCATAACTCTTGAGCACTTTAGTATATATATATATATTTAGAAAAAACTGTGAGCGAGGAAGATAATTATAATTGCAACTGAAATTAATAGATAAAAATGAGTTCTAGAGAGTATAAAACGTCAAAACGGGTACATTTTGCTCGTATCTCCTAAAAACAATGTCTGAAGTGGCAAAAAGGACAAAAGGTTTGGTAGAACTCGCCGCTCTTTTTTACAGTTTAACAAACTGCAGCTTCAAGATTTAATCTCTCCTGACTCGTTTCTCTCTCTATCTTTCTCTTCTTTTAGCTAATTGCTCTGTTTACTGTCACCGCCTTCCTCTGCAGCGTCTCTGCTACAAGCTTCTTCTTTAGTCTTCATTTCTAACTTTCCCTCTGCAGCGTTGCTTCCGTTAGATTTTTCTGTGGACACCTGTTCTTGAGCTGAACCGGGTGGGAGGAACACACCGGTGCCAGGAACGGGCAGTCTGGGATGTGGTGGCTGCTGGTGTCGTGGATGAGGCCAGACCGTTGCCCCGGGAAGGACACCACCTGGGAAAGGCATTTGAGGGGGAAGAGGAGGAGAAGGGGATATGAAAATAGGTTGAACAGCTCCGTTTTGTGGGAAGACACCTGTGGTCGGGATGACAGGATAATGTTTAGGTGGGCCGGTTTGTTGACGGTTGTGTAAATTAGGTGGAGATCTGCTAGGCGGTGGAGCCCAGTTAGAACCGGTTATGGAGTTTCTCGGCTGAGATTTGGTGAAGGTGATGAGAATCCGCTGCTTTGGGATTGAGTGAATCGCAAACTTAGCAAGATCTGCGGATTTGCCTTCCACCAGAAGAACCGATCTGTTCAAAACCACCAAAACATGTGATATGATTAACTGACTTGAATGAATGATCTCAGGTGTTTGAGAGAAAGATGAGAAACGGTTACCCGGGAGTAAGAGAAAGCTTGAGAGAGCCCTTGTAGTCGCCGGGATGATCAGAGACGATGACTCTTCCAAATGTGAAATCGCATTCCGACAGGGACAAGATCCCAACTGGTCTTCCAAACCGTGGAGCTAACATATGAGGCTGCGAGTGATCTCCCTACGGTTCAACAAAAGAAGACTTTTACTTAGTTAAGGAAACAGATTAATTAGTTAAGAAAAAACTAAACTAATTTATTTACCTCGTTGAAGAAGTCGATGATGCATGCGTCTGGTTTCACAGGTATGATTTGTTTCGTGACCAAACGTTCAATGATGTCTGAAAGAAACGACGGGATTGGCTCTATTCTTCGACCTGCTTGAAACTCATAGCTTAATGTTAACCAACAATACACAGAAACTTATAAAGTAAAGTAACGTTTTTCAAAGAACTTGCCTTTGATACTCACATCGTCAGGCATGGTATCAGCTATTGGGAGACCGAGTTGGATCATCTCGCGTCCATGTCCTCTATTTGGACGTTTATAACCCACATATGCCTCACCTGTTTTGTCATGAAACAGCGGTTTTAAGACATGACTTAATAATAATAACAAGAAAAAAAAAAGGATTCTTACTTTGAAGTTGACCTCTTCTTCCAGAGGTTCTCAGATTGTTTACAATAGAAACGAGTTGAGAAACTTCCTTTGCCTCGACCATATTCTCATATAGCTTCAGTCCTTCCACAACATTAACCTACACATAAAGGGAGAAAAAAAATCAGATTTTTAGTGCTGTAGGTTTAAATTTATAAGTGGAAATTAAAGAAGATCAACTTACCACTTTCGCTTCATACATCTCTTCAACAACAAAAGTCTTGGCCATGCTTGCAGTATACTCTTTATCTTTCTCGTCCTGCTTTTCCTCAGAACTGAGATTGTTATCTGAAAGAAAAAAACAACATCACAAAATCAGAACATTTCAAGAAGGTCTAACGCATCAGGTGAAATATCAAAGAAACATGTTATCCAAAGTACCTTTAGAATCATGGTTCACTATCTCCGCTTGAGTTTCACCACCACCAGACTCAGATTCTTCCACATCTTTACGATCACTCTTTGGTTTCTCGTTACCATCTGTCCCACAAACAGATATATAAATGTAAATGTACATTACCACAACACTAACATATAAACCAAATCCGAAGCTTCCACAATATACAATGAACCATCTCAAACCCAAATTGCAGATAAACATTTAGCAGCCAAGAAGTTAACTTTTCTTACAAGCAAGCAAGCCAACCAAAAGATTATTTCCATTACCTCTCTTCTCCTCAGCATCACTTGCTAGCTTAGCTTCAACGCTGTGGGAATCTGAATTCAAGTGATGCCCGTTTCTCGCCATCGATTCAGCTCCTCTGTAACCACCACCACCACCACCACCATGATGATGCTTGTTAAATCCATAACCCGATCTCTTACCACCAAACTTCACAGTCTGATCAGTAGCATTGTAATGCCTTTGAGGTTGTTGCTGCTGAGGCGTTTTCAGTTTCCATCCCCAAGCAGCGTGCTGAAGAGCCTTGTAAATATCAGCAATCGTGTAATAAGGCTGCATATAGATAGCCTGAGACCAGCTTGACTGACGGTGCTGGACGGCTGAGACCACGGCGTCGTATTGGCTTTGATCCCCGATCGCTTGCAGGTGATTGCAGAGCGTGTCGATGATGGCGTTAGCCGCGGCGAACTCCCCGCGGATCCACGATATATACACGTCTCTCTCGTCGGGGATCCAGCTTCCGGCGACGGCGGGTGGCGGAAACTGGATGAGTTTATCCGACGGAGGAGCAACGTTTCCAGTTGGCATTGCCATTGGTGGTGGCAACAATAAAGGAAAGAAGAAGTAAAAAAAGAGAGTTTTTTTTGTTTTGTTTGTGTTCTGTCTTGATATCAGACAAGACCTTTGAACAGATCTGCAGAATCAAAATTTAAAACAAAAAAAAAAACTCGAATTGAATGTAATTTCAAACAAACCCAGGAGGAGAGTAGATGAATTTTTTCGGATGAAATGAAAATTGAAAACTCACAAAAGAATTAGGGGTAAGAAAAAATGACGATGAATGTGAAGAAGGTTTTAATGAAGAGAGTGGAGCAGTATAGATCTGAGGGGGGAACGAGTAAGCACGTCTTCAAGGTGACGCTGAGTGAATTAAAGGAAAAGAGTAAGTCATGTATATAGATTAGATTAAAGGGAAGCTTCCTTAAAGGCAAGACGAGAGAGGAAAGAGGAGAGAGATCTAGGGTTTTTACTTTTTAGAAGGAAAGTGTTTGGCTTAGTTAAGACGCATCATCCGTTTTCAAGAGTCTAAAACGGTGGCTTATCAGATAGATCACAACCTCAGATCTGTCTCAATTCTCATTTTTCTTTTCCATGAAATTCTTTTGCTAATTCCTTCGTCGATAATTACGTAAGTTGTTACAGTTCTTTTGAAAAGTAAACGGAAAAATATGTACTGTAAATGAAATCGAGATTCCGCATCTTTTAAATGATGCTACTTTTTTTTTGTCAAATGGACCTTTATGACCCGATATTTATAGGGGTTTTGCTTTTTTTATTGCAACATCTCATAGGGTCCACGTTTACGTTTGGGTTGTTTCAAACTTTCATTATGCTAAATGAAACTTTACAATAATTCAGATCTTGTACTCGACAGTCGACACATATATTAACATTAACATATACTAGGGGTGCGCGGGGATAGAGGGTGTTCTATTTCTATGTTGTAAACAATGGTGCGTGCTATATATTTATATTATGCGTCTTATTGTTTTATTGTTTATATATATTTGCATATTTGGTTTCATACCACAATTACCTCTCAAATTTCCATTTCCATTCATCTCTCAAATCATCACACTGCATATATTATTTGGGCCTGGATACTAATTTAAAAAAAAAACTTTATTGCAGAGACTACTAATATTCTTTTTTTCTTTCGTCAAATTGAATTTCTATCTTTTCCAGTTACATATAGTAAGTATCATAATCATGTAATATAACATTATGATATTTCTCTGTCCCTTTTTATGTCTACGTTTCCTATGACTACATTTCATTCTTAGCATTACTACCTCTTGTTGATGAATAAGTCATGCATGTCATGGGCACTCAATTCAGTCGATAATTTTAACTGCAAATTGATCTTGTTATGAAGGCGATAAGGACTTGAGCTAGTGAAGCTCAATGAATATTACTTGCTTCTCTTTTTCACCAGATATGTAGTAGAACAATGACGTCGGATAATCATTAATCTGTCATCAACAAATCAATAAGATTCACCAGTATGTTTTAGGTAAAATTTAATTCACCTGTAGTTTAGGCTGCTCATTAGCTGATGCGTAATGATTTCAAAAAATGATTTTCAAAAGCTTTTGAACTGCTAAGCCAGATTATAGACATGTGTTTCTCAATGCCTCACAATTCACACACCATGGTCTATGCACCTGTTTTCAGTTTCCCCCATAAGATCCATGAGTTTTTATCTTGATTTCAGTTAATATAAACCTTGGTTTAGCAGAGTGGTCTTTAGGGTTTACTTACCTCAAAAGAACATTGTCGGGACGATCAAAAGTCTTGCCTACCACAGTCACAACACTTGCGTTTTCCTGCAGATTTTGTAGGTTATTTGATCTTAGTTCGTATTGGATCTCAAATATAAACATAGCTGCAAGTAATTAGAAAACAAAGATAAAATCTAAAGAAATAAATATTTCTGGCAAGATTCAACATCGGTAAAAACCCTCGATTTAAACTTTCTTGGTAAATTTTCAAGAAGCTAACCTTGATTCTAGAAGCCATCATGATTGGAGAACTGAAAATTCACTGCAACATTGAAGAGAAAAACGTTCAACGGAGAGTGAGAAAGAGAAGAAAAGTTGCTTACGACGCCCCTCTTTCTCTCCCAACTTTTTGAGATCGCGTTTTCGGGTGGAGCCATTCCTACCTGCGGTGAGCTTGGTCGGATAGTCAGGCCCGCTCCCACCGACCCCCTCCTTCGGCGTCTGAGCTTACTGACGAAGTAGTTGGCGTCCAGTGACGTTTCAGTGGTGCTTCTCTTCTCCTTTTTCCGATACCGTTTTTCGATCCATGGCGCGGCGGATCCCTAGGAGTGCCTCAGAGGTCCTAGCGCCTCGTTGGTCGAAGGTGTTGCTCTGCTAGAGGACGGTGGAGCCCCGGCGAATACCGAAAATCAGTCATTGGGATTTCTAGGGTTTGTATCGATCTGTCGGGAGGGGCTCGTTTGACGGAGGATCTACCACGGAGAAGGCGGTTCTCCAGGTTTGTTTACTTTCCGACGTAGTTACTTCTTGACCAGTGAGTGTAGGAGGAGGATCATGTGATTGTTCGGACCTATGAGTGGTGGAGCATCTTCGCAGTTAATGTGGAGAGATAGGGAGTCGGTGTTCTTTGCGAATCCGACGTTATGTGGCCGCATGACCCCCTCCCAGACGGCGGTGCTTTGAAGGTACACCGGCGACAGTTCTATCGGCTGGCATGGACACCCCGTCGTAGTGATGACCCGGATAACTGATTCTCCATGCCGTCGGTGTTCATCGGAGGTCGAGGCGTAGCCTCCTTCGTGTTCTTCCCCATGTTCCAAATCTTTTTGCTTGAAATCTGTTGTTTGTTGTGTTTCATCTACTTCTCTGTAATCTAGCAGTCTATGTTTCACCCGTGAGAAAGAGAAGAAGTTGAAGGGATACTGAATATAAAAAGTTGAGAGAAAGAAGAATTTTCTAACCCAATAAATAATTCAGACGAAAATGCATTCGTAAAATAAATATTTATCGTGTAAGTGGAGCCCATCAAAAGAAGAGAGAGATAGTTTGCTGACGTGTCAAAAATGACTCTTCTGATTAGACGATTTTTCTATCCTACGTGAACAGCTTAACTGAGGCTTATATATCTTTTTATTACTGGTTTGAAACACGTGAAAGCTGAGTCAGCTGATTACGACTATGACTAATAAATAACTCAAAGTTTAATAGTCCACAAATTACTAGTAGAACACAACACACACTGGTTTTCTCGTCAAGTGCATTCTGTTCACCGAATAGCTGCCTGTAATTCCCAATGTGGAATATTCACGTGCGATACTTTTGTTAGCATCGAATTTCATGAGGGCTAATCGCAGCCGTTTATTTTACATGGAGATTTTCCTCCCATGCTGGTTGTCAAATGTCAACGACCCATTAGAATATACATACTTGAAAACTACTATACTCACGCACCGTCTTCTTGTAACATCTCAATTATGAGATAATCATTCTTTACTATTATATATATGTACCGAAAATATCATAATTATTCATCCTCCGTGTACTCATGTATGTCCTAATAAATTAGAAAAGAATTACAGCACGAGACCGTTTTGAATTTATTATTACATGGTGAGACAGTTTATACTACTAAAGTATTTTTTTCTAACCAAGCCTATTTTCAGCTAGAAACTAACTCAATAACTTTGTAAGCAACTGTCATACGTTTACTATACATAATATCTAATTTTTTGTGGGATTTAACCACAACCATTCATTCATTTATTAATCTAATGATCAAAATTCACCAGAAACAAAGTGGATCCCTCGATATTTCTTCTTTGTTTTCCTCTTTCCAAATGCTTCATTTTTTCTGAATTAAAATCTGATTCTTCAGATATTTTTTAAAAGAAGATTGATATTTAATCGTTGTCTTCATTACTCAATTTATTTTTTAAGATATGTCAAGTTGTATCTGGTGTCGGTGTAACAGTGGCATATACGACGGCGACGTCAACGTCAACGGTGGAGATTTTAATGTAGATGACGAAGCTCTCCTCCTCCACGATTCCAGCGGGGAGAAGGATCGATAAACTCCTAGTAGAAGCTCTCCTCCTCCATGATTGAAACCGCCATGAAGCTCCTATCCACCACAACCAAAGCTCCAAGCCACTGTGAGAGCACTGTATAAGTCTTCTTCTCCACCCTTGTGCTTTGCTCCTACTATGTGACCGCCGGCGAATTACACCGAAGTTCATTCTTGATCAATATATTTTTAGTCGCAATCGTTGAACATGATTGATCCGACTTTCTTCCTACTGCGATTTGGTCTATTAGTTTTTGATTAATCATGATTTTTACCCCAAACATTTACAAATATACATGTTTTTTCTCTGATTTTGGCTCAAACATTTTAATCATGATAATTAAATTCTGCTATCTTTTTACATTTGTTCAGTCAATTCATACACACTTTTTTGTTTTGTTTTATCTTCACAGGAAGAATTCATTAAGGTGGACAATATGTAAGGAAGAAAGGCTGAACGCCCTTCTGTACATGTGGTTATGTAAACCGATGTACAGCCAGGTCGCACACACCCTTTTGTACATGTGGATATGTAAAATGATGTACACATATATATCACTAAAACATTATACATGTTGAAATTTCAAATGAGATTTGTACTTTTACTAGCTATAATCTTCTCATCTCCGCAACAACCAAATTAAAATGAATCACATCTCATCTATATATGATTTGAGTAATATATGACATAATTCAAATGTGTACCGTTGTTTGGCTTTAAGAGGTGAAAATTATTCTTATTTGAAGTGTAATTGTAGCAATGTGTATACATTTTTACCATGGCATAAAATTACTCATCTTGATCTACAAGTTTCAAGACGTATACTTCGACTTAGAAGTGAGATAGCAGAAATATGTGTACACATTACCATAATATCACACTACCTAATTGGATAATTTTACTATCATGTACAATGATTCACTTGTATAATTTTACTATCATGTACAATGATTCACTTGTATAATTTTACTATCATGTACAATGATTCACTTGTATAATTTTACTATCATGTACAATGATTCACTTGTATAATTTTACTATCATGTACAATGATTCACTTGTATAATTTTACTATCATGTACAATGATTCACTTGTATAATTTTACTATCATGTACAATGATTCACTTGTATAATTTTACTATCATGTACAATGATTCACTTGTATAATTTTACTATCATGTACAATGATTCACTTGTATAATTTTACTATCATGTACAATGATTCACTTGTATAATTTTACTATCATGTACAATGATTCACTTGTATAATTTTACTATCATGTACAATGATTCACTTGTATCACACTATCTAATTGCAAGTTTCAAAATGTGTACAACCATATATGTCCATGTGTACACACAAATTTTACTATCATGTACAATGATTCACTTGTATATTTTTGTCCACGTGTATACCGATGCATAGACACCCACATTTAGGACCAATTTTTGTTTTTGAGCAAGAATAATAAACGACATGTGTGTACACTGTGTGACGTGTACACGTGTATAAACTTGAACAAATTAGAAGTTGAGTTATTTTCATTGCAAGGCAGTTTTAAAACAAATGGATATGTTATTTTGTGTACACTTTGTAACGTGTACACATGTACATTGAAAATGAACCAATATATGTTAATAAGTTGTATACATACTAAACAATACCAAAATACATAATAAATAGATCAAGTCAAATTGAAAATGGTGTACATGACACTAGGTGCATTCATGATTTTGTGTTTTATTCATATCTAATGATTTTTAGTTTTGATTTTAGTTCATTTAATTTATTTTTCAATGCATTTAAGAATTAATTATTTGCATATATTGTCCAATTTCATTAACAGAGTTGTAGTACCTAATTTGTTAATTTTGAGCTTAATCAAATAGACAATTTATTTTGTACATGACAATAGGTGTACACGTGATTTTGTTCGTTATGCATACTCTAATGATTTTTAGCTTTGATTTTAGTTCATTTAATTTATTTTCCAATGCATTTAATTATGTGCATATATTGCTTAATTTCAGTAACAGAGGGTTGTAGTATATAATTGGTTAATTTTGAAATAAATCAAAGAAACATTTTGGAAAACGTTAAGGACCAAAAGTGCTCAATTAATAAGTTTTGGGTTAAAAACAAAATTATACAAATCGTTAAGGACCAAATTGCAAAAAAGCCAAAAGTGGCCATTGGTGTTCACGAGCTTCTACAGTGTCGTGACAGTGAGATAGATGAGGTAACGACGCCGAAAATATTGTTGAAACGAAAAGGAAGAGATTACGAGATGAATCAACGTGTCGGAGGAGATGACAAGGAAGACTACGATAGATCTGGGCTTTGGCGAAGTAGGAGAAGACGAGAAGTTTATGCGGCAAGAGCTTTGTTCATATAAAAAGAATAGGAGATTCTGTCTAGGTGACGACCGCTCAGCTTCTTTATATTCATCATCTTTAACCATTAAAACCATTATAACAAGAGAGAAAGAGAAAAGTTGTTTCTGTATTACAGAGAAAGAAAAAAATTGTAGGATCCATTTAGTTTCAAGAATGCACCTAGTTAGAAAATAGTTAGCTTATAGTTTTAAAATAACCACCTTGAGAGCAACAACTGTCCTATAGCGTAATAAAAAACTCAAAACTGCCCCCCCAATGAAAATAACTCATAAATTAGGGACATATACTCGATTTACTGAGAAAAATGAATATCATGGAAAGAACTATGATCAATAAAGAACGATATTTCTTCTTCTTCTAAATGTTGACCGTGCTTTGGGTCAAATATATATAGACGGAGAATATAGGTTACTGACCATGAATTATTTTATATAACTATACATTTGAATGACTTTATCTGTAAAAGAATCACAATTCAAATACAGTTTTCTGATCATATATTCAAAGAAGCACTCTACTCTGGGTCAAAATGGTGAGACCTTATCACATAAATTATATAGACTGTATTCAACGAGGATAGTTATACTGTTGAATTGTTCAAGATTCAAAGTATTTGTTTGATTATATATTGGTCAAGATAGTTGACAATACATATATAATATATAGAGCAAATTAGCTCAATATACTTAAAAGGGTGGGATACCATACAAATGGGGGGAAATGGTAATGATGGGGGAAGAAAATTAGAGGGATTTAGGGTATCGAGTGCAAATAGGGGATATTTGGTGGGTAGGGAGTACAAATTCTCTAATATATATTGCTTTTAATTTCAAAATAAAAGTACATGTCAGTCTCTATATTGACCAAGTGTTTTCTTGGGCCAATTTTTTTTTTCCAAATCTCCTTTCTCAGACCGGAGATCAACTGCGTGGAGATTAAGTTGAAACCTAGTTTGTTTGTTTTTTTTTATCAAAGAGTTGAAAATAGTTTTGGTTCAAGTCTTTCAGGTTTATAGTTTTATCTCTGCCAAAACTTTAAGCTATTGTAAAACAAATTATAATTAAGACTAGATTTTCATCCGCGCACGCGGATGTATTTTCAAAATATGTTGCTATTTATTTTTTATTTTACTATTTAGAGTTGAAAAAAACTCAAATCTTAAGAACCTAACCGATCCCGATCCATAAAAATAGTATCAAACCCAAACCAGAATAGATCAAATATCTGAATTATTCAAAATTTTGCTATTTAGAGAACTGAAACTTAATCCAATCCAAACCAAAATATTTCGGGTA
This sequence comes from Brassica oleracea var. oleracea, assembly GCF_000695525.1. Taxonomy (NCBI): domain Eukaryota; kingdom Viridiplantae; phylum Streptophyta; class Magnoliopsida; order Brassicales; family Brassicaceae; genus Brassica; species Brassica oleracea. The sequence continues at coordinate 6,778,356 of NC_027752.1, forward strand.
TCTGAATGTATATGAAATAGATTTATATACTTATATATATTAATTATTTTTAGATTTAATGTATATAAAAAATCCAGAATAATTATAATACTTTTAAATTAGTTTAAATACTTGAAAATATATACAAATAGTCAAAAGTAAATATCTAAAATAGTTAAAGTATATTCAAAACACCAAAAATAATTAAAAGAATTATTGATTTTCTATCCAAATATTTAAACCAAACCAATTTGTATGTTAAGTTTAGGTATTGTGACATATGTTATTCAAATTTATAGATTTTGAGAAATTTAAACTACATAGTGAATTTTAAAATTTTAAAAATAATTTAAATATGTTATTTCAATCCAAACCGAACCCGCAAAGATCCGAATCACGAACCAAAATTTAAAAATATCCGAATGTTGAAATCTTTGATCCCGAAAACCCGAAACTCAAAGAGACCCGAACTGAACCTGAATGTGTATCCGAACACCCACCCCTAGTCACTATTATATATATCATATATGTGTCATCATATAATTAGTCTTATTTTATACGTACCATCATATAAATAATTATATTATATTTTAAAATTTTAATGTTAAATATAAAACTAATAATTTAAGTTGGTGTTTGAAATTGGGCTTTGTATTGTATTTTTCTTATATGTATTGAAAACATTTTTTTATAATTTTTGTTGGAAAATATTTTAGTAAAATTCAATTTTTGAATATATGTATATTTTTGAATGAAATTTTGATATAGATCAATTTTAAATTATTATTTTGATTTGAAATATGTATATCAAGTAACATAAATTCATTACTTTGTAATATAATATAATGGACTTCCAATTTTTCTTAATAACATGAGCTCATTACATTTTTTTTTAATATACTGCTACACATGTTTTCAAACAATATTATATATTTTTTATTGCTATTTTTGTTTTCGAACAATTCTTAAAGGTACTTCTACTTTAATAAGATAAATTTTTTGTTTTAAATGATAGTATAAGACAAGGGATCGAAACGCCTGAGGCCTGTGATTTACACTCCATCTTCCCATTCACATAACCAAAAAGGACGGTAGCGTGGACTTGGATAACACATTAAATCTTAGCCCGGCGTTTTTTTCACTTTGCTTCGGAATTTAATCTAGAAGAAAACACTCGGCTCGAATTCTAACTTTTTCTTGTGTGTCCAAGCCAGCAGTCCTTTGACGTTTCTTCATTGTTTCACTATCATATAGAAAAACGTTAGGAATGATTTGGTTGCTGATACTTGCCTTGCCTGATCACCCTACTGAAACTTGACTCCATCTTTAAGATTTTTTTTTTGAATAAAACGTTAAATTAGGTTCAAAAAGAAATGTGCTTTTTACAGCAGTAGTAGCTACTTTGTTTATGACTCTTCTAACAATGGGAAAAAAAGATTATGTCCCCACTGATACAATCCATGCATGGACTCCATCTTTAAGATTACTCATTACACAGTTCTTTACGTTCAAAAAGCGATTACCAGCCTTGTTTCTTTCATCTTTTAATTCTTCCCCACCTCTCAGCTCACAAGAATAAAGAATACACCTCTATTTTTCCATCTCGGAGCTCTCTCTTTATACAGCTTATGGATAAATAATATCTTACATAAAACAGTTAAGATTACAATCTTAGAAAAAGGAAACAGAACGTAGGGCAAAAGTGAAGTAGATAGATGAGATTAAAATCAAACGTACGAAAGTTTCCAAAAAGAAACTCCTTCACATATATTCCAAACCCTTGTACGTAAGCAACTCATCCATTTGTTGACCAATATATTGCATGAATAGTCACACCAAGTTAAAAAGTACTAGGAACAAATAATAATCTCAAAAGTCAAAACAATATCAAAGCCGAATTAAGTTATATTTTATGTCATAGTAATTGTAGTATTATATGTCAGTGCTGGTCGAATCAGTTTTATGTACTTGTATAAACAGTTGTTGTATAGTGAAAATGCAAAATAAATGCGTTCATCTTTTCATTTTGTTCTCGTATAATTGGCTGATTTATTGGTTACTTTCTTGGACCAAATCATGAACTAGAAATTTTAAAATATTATTATTTCCTTCAAAGAAAAATAAGCATCATGTGACTGGTAAGATCGTTCATCTAAAACCACAGCTTTTATCCGGATTGTGGTCAAATCAATCGTACCGGCCGGATCAACTTTAACAACACCATTGGTTAAAGTCTTAGACCATTATTAACCCGAAATTCTTAAAGTGAGATTTTTATCGGAAGCTATGAAAGTCCTTATTTAAGAACCGGTTCTTAAAGTCTTTGTTTAAGAAACGGTTCTTAACTTTTTTAGTTAAAAATTAAGAAACAGTTTCTTAACTTCCGCTAAGAATCTCATTTTAAGAACTCCGGGTTAATCATGATGTTAGAGACTACAAGGAATGTATATTAGATATATATGTGGCATAAACACTTACGTGCGAATTTATGTTTCTATTTTTATATAGTTTTGGATTGTTTTCACACCTCAATTATTTTAGTATAAAGTACCCTCTAAGATATCATCCTTACCCGACAGAGCAGATACTACACAATCTAGCACATTCTCTTCTCTTCCGTTCTCTCTCACCATTGACTGGAGTCATCATCTTCTTGACACAAGAAGAGGTCTGAGCCAAAACAATGGACCACTCAGCAGATCGAACAACTTTTAAGCGTCACTCGTCGCTTTCTACACTTGTGGCTCATTTCTTTGGCATCTTAGCCGTTATTCTAATGCTCATATGGCTTCTCCATTACCGTGAAGGTATTGAGTATGGCTCCGACAATCCCCTTAAGGTTTTAAATGTAAGTTTCTGTTGTTAAACTTTGTGTACATGTATGTATGCATATATACTTAATCATGTTATAACTGAGTTAACATATTTTCTAATTAGTCTTTTTGGGTTCGGAAATGGTTGATATATAGGTGCATCCATTTCTCATGTACTGTGGTTTTCTCTTCCTCGTGGGCCAAGGTAATTATTTATCACTGCCTAAGAAATAACAAAAAGAAATACTGAAGGTATAATTATGGTTTATGGCGAATACAATTTAATTTCGTATACGGATGGTTCGAGTATATAATATTTATCTGGTTTAGTGTAATCAATGGAATGATTCAGGTTGCCAAAAAAAGTATTACATTCGTACCTATGCATGCATGAGTTAATCATAAAATAACAATTGTGCAGCGATGATGACGTACAAAACGGCGTATGCCTCGCACCAAGTACAGAAAATGGTTCACGGTGGACTTCACTTAATAGGATTAGTTCTAGGTATTGTCGGAATCTGCGCCGCCTTTAGATTCCACGATAAATTAAACCTTAAAGACATGGTCTCTCTTCACTCCTGGATCGGTCTCACCACTTTCATCCTCCTCGGCCTCCAGGTCAGCTTAAATTCATAGAATATGGATTTTAACGTTAACTAAACCATAAATTATTGAAATTTGTGGTAATCTTATAGTGGCTGCTCGGGGCGCTCACATTCCTTGCGCCACAATCTTCATCAGGGACGAGAACGAGGATGATGCCGTGGCACGTCTTAGGTGGTCGGGCACTACTTTATATGGGTATTGTCGCAGCACTTACAGGACTCATGCAGAGAGCTACAATGCTTGGTCAGAGCACGAACGCTGAGTCGCGCCTCATTAACTTCACCGGCTTAGCCATTCTACTCTTTGGCGTTTCCGTCGACTTCTCCGTCGCTCTTGGCCGTTATAATTGATGGATTCCTATATTAATTAGTCTACCGTTTAAGTAATCTTTCTTTATTGTATCATTCAATGAATTATTGCTCGTTTGTGTTGGTGTGAAAATGTGATTGGTGTGATATCTAATTGGGCCCTGAGAGTTGATTACCTGATATTTAATTCTTAATTTACTTTTGTGTGTTTTTTCTTTGTTGATATTGTTCATCTTTGATGCTTACTTTTTTTTTGTCATCAATATATTTCTTTGATGCTTACTAAAAAGCTATTTTTTTTTATATTTACATACTTTAACTATAGTGCTAATTTTCCACGTCATAAAGCAATTACAACGGTCCAGAAAATATTCAGCCACTACCATTCACTTGCCTATATTATATACTCTTTCTCGAAAGAAATGTATTTTTTTCTACAAAATAATATTTTTAAATGTCTTTAGGTCGTAACTTAACTCAATTTTTTATCTGAAATTTTAAGTTTTGGGGATTTGAGTGAACAAATTCTCCATAACTCAGCTACTTACAATTCAGCTTATTTTAAAAAACTGGGTTAACGGTCTATTTCCACACCACGGATCTACATAAACTTTACACTTAATTCCAATTCCACGCAATTTAAGTTATTTTTCCCTGATCCAAAAGTTCGAAACCCAATTTCTCTCAAACGAATATTTGAGTTGGTTTTAATGGTTTAGAATCTAAACCACACATAAACAGAGAACAAAACCAATTTTAAAACCTGATCAAACCCTCCTATCCAACTACGTATCCGACCCAACATCTACTGAAAGTTAAAAAAAAAACAAATCGATTTCAGTTTTTTTAAGAACCCTAAATTAAAAAATGAAAAACCTTCTCATCCATTTCCTTTTCCCACACATCCTAAGACAAAGAGTAATGAGTCTGGAACCTCATTCCATTCCACGTTAACATAGGTCCATGAATTATCCATGTTTGAAATTACGTGTCGTTGTTCTTCCTACACTCTTCCTTGTTGATTTTCTTCTTGTGAGAAAGAGACAAATTTTCTTATTTGGGGATTTAGGGTTTGAGATTTTGATTTTGGGTTAATCCAATTTAATTCTCTAATTGAATCATAATCAGGTCATGTTAGGTTTAATTAGATTAGTGATTGGTTTAGTTTTGAAACAAATAATACTAAATCTACTTTAAACCGGGATTTCTCGGTATTAGTTCGTTCTTCAAACTTCAGAGGGAGTCGGGCTTCGAACTTTCGGTTTGGGGAAAAATTGGTTTACATACTTATATTGTATGGAATTGAGACTATATGTAAAGTTTGTGTGAATCTGTTACTATATAATACTTCTGGTGTGGAAATAAACAGTTAACCTAAATATTGTTCAAATCTGAACTTTCAAACCAAGTTCAATCATACACTAGTTGTCTTTTCATTTCCATATTTTGTTTTTGATGAATTTTTTTTTATGATGAAATTTTTTGAACTAAAATATATGTACGGTAATACATATGATTTACTTTATACAAAAGAAATTTATCATATACACATATAAATATGTATAATTATTATTATTATTATTATTATTATTAGCAAAAGAAACTGAAGTTTTAGATTTTTTGAAAACCCTTAAAATTGAGAAAAACAATAAAGGAGTTATCACTGAAGGTGTTCAATAAGGTAGTTATCACTGATATTTTACCACAAAAGACAAAGCAAATAATTGTATGATTAAGAAAGCTCTGTTATTTCAGATTCATTCATACTAAATGTTGTCTTGTACTTTCCATTCTCTTCAACAACCCTGCAATCTCAGCCTCCATCCTCAGCTTCATGTTCCTGTAATCACAGTGAGAGTTCTCAAGCTTCTTCAACTCCTCGAGCTTATTCCTCCTCCTCTCCTCCGTCTCCTGCAGACACAGCCGCGCTAGCTTCTCTGTGTACTCCTCCTCCATCTTCTCCGTCTTCATTTCTATCATCCTCCTGAAACTCTCTGCCTCTATTCTCGCCTCGTCAGCTTTCTTCTGAAACATTCTTGTCTCAGCCTCCTTGATTCTCACCATGCTCTCTAAACTATCGAAACTGTTCATCATTGCATCGGTCAACGCAAAGCTCTTCTTCATTTGATCCTTGGATGTTGAAGGCGTCACAGATGCTTCATCTTTTCTGTAGCTTGTCTCTATTACAACTGTTTGCTCTTTTGGTTCCGGAAACTCTGATACCGACTCTGCATCTGCAAGAAGACAAGAGAAAGAGAAAGAAAAAGAAAAAGAGTCAAACTTTAACCTAAAGAATCCATAAGGCTTGAGGTTCCTAATCTTTGATCAGAACTATTGTTCTAAAATTCGGTCTAGGCAGCAAATCGGACCTAAACGAAATGATTTTTACAGAACGATCTTTTATAATCTAAGCGTTAAGAATTTGGCCTAAGCAATAATCTCCTATAAAGCGCCTAACTGCCGCCTAGTGATTTCTTTTAACATTGATCTGAACCATGATGAGTGGAAACTTACAGTTGAAAAAGTGAATGATGAAGTTAGATGCGTCAGCAGGAGAAATCAGTTTACTCTCTAGCTTCTTGACCATTTCATTAGCTTTGAGATGCAATGTTTTGCCTTTAGCATCATCACTCCCTCTGAAAACCTTTCCAACGCAATCAAGCTCCTTGATCAGAGTCTCAGGTCCCCAATTCTTAGCGCAACACACAAACACATCCTTAACGAAACCAAACATCTCCGACTTGTGAGCGCATCCAATGCAATGGAACAGCATCTCCGTCTTATTACCTCGAGGACTTTTCAAGCTAAGTCCCGGTTTGATAAGATTCTTCTGAATCCCACACGCAGCGTGACACCAATGAGAACAAACATCACATCCCACCCAACTACAAGTATTGCTAGCCGAATCGAACCTCAAACAGACAGGACACATACACGAGCTACAAAAGCCTTTGTTGTTCGAACAGATCTTGCATTCACAGTCATCAACAGGCAACAGAGACTTGCAGTTCACGTTCCTACATCTCAAGAACATAAAGATCTCCACCAACTCGTTCATGGGGATACGGATTTTACCAGAGAGGAAGTACTTAAGCCCTGTTCTCACGGCGACCAAGATGTCTAGCTGATCCTTGACGCATTTCGACAAGGTCTCTTTGCAGAGATCGGATCTTTTGTCTATCTGGCTCTGAAGACTCGTCAGCTTCTCCTTATTATCCGGCGAATCGATCAGGTTCCTTAAATACTCTTTAGCTGACTCGAGGGTCTCATCAGCCATCCCTTGAATAATCAACGCCGCGGAGGAGATAGACTTCGAAACGATGTCGTATAGGACCCTCTCACTCTCAGATCTGACGTCATCGCTTTCTTCTAACTTCTTCCTCGAGTCGCCGGAGACCGTCACTTCCATCATCCCCGGGCGAGCCGGTAGCTCGGAAGGGAAGAAGGAGTAGTCGGAGGAGGTCGACGGCTTCGCGGCGGAGATGGGGGTTCTAGCGAGCGCGACGCCGCCGTCGCCGATGGGTCTGAACCGGCTGTGGACAGATCCGTTGGTTCCTTCGCCGGCGCACCAGATGCGGTCGTCTTTCTCGACGGAGCAGTCGAAGTCGGCGGAGCAGCTGAGGTTGTGGGAGAAAGGGTGGGAGTAGGAGTAAGACATCGACGGCGCCGTCGCCGTGAAGTCGTTCGAAAACGACGTCGTTGCTCTTTCGCTGTTAACCCTCGGTCTTTTGACGGCGTTTGACGCCGTTAGCGACAGAGAGACGTCTGGTAAAGCTAGAGAGAGGTTTAAAGTTTCAATCTTGTTTTTATTCTCTTCTTCTTCCACTTCTTGTTTGACCTCGTCGTGAGCCTTCCGCTTCGAAGGATTCGGATTGGGTTCTCTGAGGTTGAAGAAGTCTCTCTCGATCCATTTCTCCTCCTCCTCGTCGTGGCGGTGGGTCGGATTCTCGGAGAAGGTTACTACGACCTCTTTGCCCTTTTGACTTTCGGCGATTTTCTCGGAGAGGTCGCGGTTCTCGCAGAGGTAGCTGAGAGTGAGCTCGTTTCCGGATCTTGGCGATGATTTCGAGGAGAACGCGTCGACGCTGTCGCTCGATCGGGCGCTGAGAAAGCCGACGCCTTTCTGAAACTGGTTGGTTTTGTCGTCTTGGTTGTCGGTGTTTAGATGAGCGAATCGGGGCTTTGATGTTTTGGTTCGTGAGCACTCTCCGTCTCCGGCGAGATCTTTCTCTCCGTTCATCGTGATGGAGAGAGAATGAATAGAGGCGAAGAGAGAGAGAGAGAGAGTGTGTGAGTTTTACGATGATGCGGAGAGAGAGAGGGTAAAAAGGTGGGGAAAGTTTGGTCGTCTCTCTATGGCAAAAAGCTGAAATAATGTGAGAGTCTCGAGGGTGTTATTGTCATTCGCGTTTAGCAAGGCATAGTAAAGTTAACCGTTGTTTTAATTTATTAATTCTTGTTCAAAGTGTTTCACACGGGTCGCGAGACGCGGTTTTTTTGTCATGTCTTGTGGGTTTTCCTCCCGTCTATAATTTCCATCTACTCAATCATAGTTTACACAGAGCTTTATCGCTGTGGTGGTTATGTTTTAGCTACTACGATCAAGTACATTCGTTGATTTTATTTGTTCTTTTTGACCCCTTTCAGTTTCCATGTTTTAGTCTGTTTGACCAGAGATTATAATGATTTTTGACAAATACTGAAGTATACATTTAAAATATAACGCCGTTTATTTATATCTAAGACCTACGAAAAAAAATTGATTGAATTAAACATGTGTTCCAAGGCTGTAAAGAAAACAAGTTTACAAAAAACAATTAATAATCATTTCCACTACACAAATAAATGGGATCGAGAAAAGGTGAATACGAGTATCGACGGGGGTAGAAATAAAGTACTCCCAGCTAAGTTGAACGGCTTAGCTGATTAATAGATTTTAACTGTATTATCGGTAAAACAAACTTGTAATCTAATACTATGAGAGGTGTATGTCTCAAGAATATAATGGGACAGTGGACCTGGCCCGAAATATATATATTTGATTAAAAAGTCAACACGTTTGTATTATTGATGCCCACTTGTCATATTCTTATTTTATTGGATATGTATTGCATGACTAGATATAAATAGAAGCACTATAGATACGTATACAAAACTCAATTTATGGTCATGGGGTTTTAACTTTTTATTACTTGATTCAGTAAATGTAGTTAAGCTCAAGCTAAGACCATGATTAACCCGAATTTTTAGGATTTTAAGAATCTCGAGTTAATTATGGTCTAAGATTCTGCCCTTTTAGAATCTTAGATAACTGCGTGAACGAAGGCCCATTATCAAAGCGATGGCAATCTGGTGATCACTGGTGAACACGTGGATCACAAGTATTCGCGCCATGAACCACGATTAGTGGAAAATGTTTGGATCCAAAATTATTGCAATACGCCTTAAGACTGGTGAAAACAATATAAACCAAACAAATATCGATACATCCACTACATGGAAAAGGAAAGTTACACTGAACCTGATAAAAGGCTCATTTGATCTTAAAAACAGTGACGATTAGGAAAACTGAAGAAATCTATCAGACTTTATGAAAGAGGAAAAATACTGATCAAGAAAAATATTCGTTGAAGAAAATGGGTGTGGCGACACAAATGGTGGTCTAGTAATTGGTATTAGTATGCCAAAACAAGAGCTAATTAAGCCCAGAGATCAAGTATATAAAGCTGTAGAGGCATTGCTATATATACCATATATATGATTTTTGTAGGTTGTAATAATAAGCTGTGAGATCGTGTTTGAGTATACTGTGTGGTCTGATTTTGGGTATTTGTTGTTGTGGATTGCTTAGTGCTCAAGCAACCATTCCAGGCTCTGTATATAGAAAGATAAATTATAAACAGATTCACTAAACCCTTTTCGTGGATAAAAGAAGGTCTCATACGATGGGAGTGATGTTAATAAATACCTTGACGCATTCAGGCAGCTCGTTATCTTCTGTTCTAACATGAACCTACAGAGAGAGAGAGAGGTTATGGGATTGTGAAAATTCTGTATGTTCTTGAAATAAATAAAAAAGCCTTTTAAGTATTGAATAGTTTGGTACCTTTATGACTCGTTGGTAGGCTGAGATCTTGTTGTGTTCAATGCAGGCGAGAACTACGAGTCCGGCTGCTACAGTTGAGGGCCAAAAACAGAGTTGGGTGTGATCGGATAGTGAGGTAACGGCCAAGGATTTGGCTTTCCTTTCAACTTCTGGGTTGGCTCGGGCAGCTTTTAGGTAGAAGCTGAGATGCACAGATGATATTTGTATATTTCAGTGTGTATATGTGTATTGAACAGAAAACATACAGTACCAGAGGATTTTACCATAAGAAGTTAAAGATTGTGGGTGAGAAGCATTTGAAGTTGAGGACTTCTTGAACCAGCCACTCCATTGCTACCACTTCATGCCGGCTATACTTTAGGTTCTGGATGTAGAAGTTCCTTTTCCGGATGCTAATCAAATAGAGGAAGAAGTATCAGGTGAGCAAAAGGTTTTTTCAGTAAAGGGCTTTTGAGAAACAAATCCAGTATTTGACACACATGACTATATAGGATTTGTGAATATCGAAACCATATAGGATTTGTATTAGACTATCATTGGTCCCTGAATTTGTTCGATGTAAAACTCAGTTTCTTGAAATGGTACTCTTCCTATTGAGAACATCAATCTAATGAACACTGGAAGTCAGCATAATGAAGCTCGAGAATGGTTTGTACCTATTGTATGGTTGATTTTCTTCAATTCTGGTGGCCAGAGTAAGACTCGCGATCCCCACCAGTACAAGAGTCCTCTCGTCGTTGAAGGATCCCTTGCTCAGGAATCGATCCAGCAGACTAACTCCTAGAAACAATGTCTCTGGCTGAAGCCCCATCTCAGAACATTGCTGCGTATAGTCAGCGAAAAGACAATCAGCAACAAAAGAATACCATAGCTTACTGATACATCCATTCACAATATAAGATTCTGAGATAAGCTATAGATTTCATACAAGCCAGCGACAAGATCATATATATATAGCCAAATGTATATAAGAACAGAATGGTTATGTTCACCTGCACAATCCATTGAACCATGATCAAGCGTAGACGAGGGATGAGATCAGTATGGTCCATGGCGGAGCAGTAAGCCTTAGCACAGTCACGCAAATATGCATGACTTCTCTCCCTTTCCCTCAGCCTTTGATAGCTCTCTTCAACCTCTTCATCTTCAAACCTTAGCAGCTACAACCATAATGAAAAGTCACGATTCAGATTCAAATGCTAAAAAGACATAGCAGAACAAGTCTCAGATCAAATTAGAGTAGCAATCGAGTGTAAATCTCAAGCAATCAACCACACTTACTTCAGACTGGATACCACGGTGTTGTTCCTGACGAGAAGATTCGAGATCGTTCGGAACGGTGGATCTACAGAACTGCGCCATGAGCTGGAGGTACAGAGAGCGAGTATGCGAAACGGGAGAGTCGGAGTTCGATTTCTCAGAGAATTCGCTGCCGGAATCGAAAAACATTGACGGAGTGTAATCCGAGAAACCGAAGTCGGAGGAGTACTGCGAAAGCGTCTCGGAACGTGCCTCCTCGTCGTACTCCGAAACGTCTTCGCCGGAGAACGTCTCCGTGCAAGAGAGATCGGAGACGCATCCGACTGTCTCGAGCTCCGGCTTCAGTTCCACGGATCCGCTCGGTTTGGAGATTTCAGTTTCTTCGTTGTTATCGGCTCCTCCTCCAGTTACGCTCCCGAACTTGGAGCAAGAGTCCACACCCGATATGAACGAAACGACGTCGCTCTCCTTGTTCTCCGAAACGATATTCAAACTCCGGCTATCGGAGACGTGCCCGGCGAACGTCACGTCGGATCGCGTGAAGGACGATTCGCTTACTTCGATCTCCTCTGCGTCCTTCTCCCTGTTTAGCTTCGAGTACGATCTAGTGATCCTCCGAAACTTGGGATCATCAATCACACGATCAGAAACTTCTACCTCTTCGATTCGAGTCTTCTTCAGCGTCGAGCTCTTCTTCTCGACTACGCTAGAACCGCATGAAACAGTGTCGTCGACTGTAGAAAACAAATTGGAGCAGGAATCTACAGAGGCAGCGGGTGCTACTGTTTCCTTGTGGTGGAGAGGTGACGGAGAGATCTGAGCTCTCTTCTGGAGTGAACGCGTCGTCGAGCGAAGCTTCTTCCCGGCGAACGGCGACGCCTCAGACTTACGCTTTGAATTCCTCGACGCGATCACCTTCATGCTTTCGACGAAATTTTGAAATTCGAAATTGGAAGTTTGTTATGGTTCGTTGCGTTAGAGACTAGAGGGATAGTGGGATGCAGTTATGGAAGTTTAAGAGCGAGGAGTGTGAAGAGATGGTGGAGAGAGAGAGAGATTTTTATACCCTGCGACTACGTCCACTTGAACGTCCTTGTCATCTGGTTTTTTTAGCTGTCGCAATTCGCAACCTTTGACGCTAGCGTTTGCGTTTGAATTCATGCGGTTTGATGATTACGTGAACTGGTTTCTATTGCAAACCGGTTTATTTCGGTTTGGAACCTCCGAGCGACTAATTGCGCTAGTTTCAATGGAAAGTTGCATGGCCTAATAAGACTTGGGCCCAAAACCTATTATAATAAGACTTGGGCCCAAAACCTTTTTTTTAAGGGGCAAAGATGGCGAAAATGTGAATATCCTTAGTTGAATCTGATATTGTAATTTCTAAATCTATATTCAACTGATTAGGATTACACTACAGCATACGAACCAAACTTAAATACATTACAGAATATCTCTCCATTTCAATCTTTGATTGGTAAATTCATAACTACGACATATCAAAAGATTTTTTATATGGTATGTACGTATCATTTTTAACAGATTTGAAGGACTCTGATTTTTTCTTTTCTTTTTTGTCTTCAGCTACAGATTGATACTGACTCTGTGAACCACACCGGGAGATCTTGATCCATGTGAACGATGAAAGACGGTTACTTCCTGACACTGCGTGCTAGACTATTCGCACTTGAATTTTGCATCTTTGATACATAGATAATCTATGATCGTGTGAAACTTTTTTTCATGATCTTAATATCTTCCAAATAGTTTACAAATGCTGGCCATTAATCTCTTGAAGGACACTGATTTAATCAGGTCAATAAATCCGGTCTATATTAAATCTCTTTGACCAAAGATTAATTACTTTCCGAAATAAACAATTCTTACAACAAAAAGATTTATTATCTATTTTAAACAAAAAAAAAAATCTTATGTCTTCCCTATATATCAGTTTCAGACTTTCAGTTTTACGTAAAGGTCCCAATAACGTTTGAATTTTTTTTTTCAAAAGCAGCAGAAGGATGAGGAACGTCCAAATTTTCGTTGTTCTTTTCATGACTATCTTCATTGTTTCAGGTACTAAACTGATTTTAAGTATATGAATTTCTCCTAAGTAACACCAAAAATAATTGCTGAGAATTACTCGAAGTTTTAGTATTATTTTATTTATTACTCGCCGGTTTTGTACGTTGGGTTGTCTAATAAGCTGAAAAAGCCATCTCTGATTGAATTTGTAATTCATGTTAAGTTGATGTATGTATAAGTTGCTTGGAAACGCAATATATGATTGTTTTTGGAGGTTTTGTTGCATGTTGGGTCTGCGTATGTAAATTTGCAGTGTTTGTTTTGGGTTTCCATTTGTAGATCTTGTTTGATGTGAGAGGTGATGAGATATAAGTGGTAAGTTACTCATTTCTTGGATTGTTTGTGAGGGCATAAAGTTCTGAAGAAATGTATTATATAGTGTGAACTAAAATTGAGTATTTAAGTTCCTTCTTCTAAAGTTGGTTTTAATATCATTTATTCATGGGAGTTATTTGTGTAGTTTTAGATGATTTTTTTTTTAAAAACGTGTTTCAGTTTAGCTTTTAGCTAGTATAGGAATTTGATTTGACCCGGTTATTTTTCAGGTTAGTTTGGTTTATTTTATCTTTCATTTGTTTTGCTTTGTATAATTGGAATTGTAATTTCGAAACTCTGATTGGTGTTGTATATGTTCCTTTCAAATTAAGTTATTAATTTTTGATTTAATATGCATTGCAACTCTTTTGGAAAATTATATAAATATGCTAACGTTCAATCTTTTTATTTTTTTAGGTAGCGTATCAAAAAAGAAAGAGAATATCCGGAATTTTAAAAACATTTGAAGGTTTTATTATTTATTGGAGATATTAATATATTGTGAGGAATTAAATTGGTGGTTTAAATTGTTTAGGAGTCTTTGGTTTAGCTAACCAAAACATTACTATTATTTATCGTAAGTTTTTATAGGGAGTGCCGTTTATGACCAACTGAGTTATCGCTTAGCTTGGTTTTATAAGTATCACTTTGTATTGATATATCTATATTTTTTTTTTTTGCGATGTAAAATAATGTTTTAGTTGTATATGATGGTTGTAAGTGGTGTCTAATAACATGACTGGCAATTCGACTGGAGTCTTAACCATTTTTTCCAAAATCTAAAAAGCAGAGATACCAACGCTTTAGACCATGTATCAGATTTGTGTAGTGAAGACTGCAATGGTCTGTTTGTAACGTTTAATTATGATTGTTTCATTGCCTTACTATAAGCTTTAAGAATTCATGTGGGAGGTCAATAGACACCTTTCAACAGTTACAGTTTTATTTAAGATAGCAGCTGGTTACAAATTTATTCTTTCCGAATTGTTTTTAGCATCACGAATTAGTGTTTTCCTTATAACTTATTTTCAGTCTGTCTAATACTTAGCATAAACAAATTCTCGTAAAGATTGTTATGATCATGAGTGGATGTTTTACTATTTACTTAGATGGAATAATGTCGTTTCTACTGAGATTTATATCTAAAGTTTTGAAAAGTTCAACGGGATTTACACTGCACTCGATCAAGCACATGGATTTTATATTGGTCATGCGACAGAAGCGTGGCTCAGTCTCTTATTATCATCGCTAATGATATTTTGTTTCTGTAATATTGGAGAGTATCGATCAGCCTCAGAAGTGTGGTTCAGCAACGCGCGGAACAAATAAAACGCGTGAGATACACAGACGAGAAAGCCTCCCCTCTCCAGAGTGACGTGGACGCCTGAGAAGGCAGATACTTCAACTTTATATATATAGATAGGTATGTTTCCTTGTAAACAGTGCTAAAAAGAAAGTAAGATGAATGGAGACAATTATCTGGTCCTGCAGAGTAGAATATGCAGACAGTCTGAACATTCACTAAGTATCCACTAATCACGTGTATTTCCGGCGCGTAGCGCCGGTATACCCCTAGTATTAAATAAACAAAACTATTATTTAATAAAACCGAGCTACCGGATTACGGTCGTTACAAATCTATTAAAGACTTGAAAGGCAATAGGTTCCATTGCCCCAATTGGGGTAAATCAGGTCACGTCAAACTCGTGTTTGGATGGAGCTATATAGTAATATGCTGCACAAACAGCAGTAGTTTTTTTAGTTATAGAATTATATATGAACAGTTGCTTTAAAAGAATTGTTTGAAAATATACGATTACACCGATAAAAAATCGATATTTTAATCGTGTACTTTTGGTTGATAAATTTTGAAAAACCGAAACTTTTGTTTTTAATTCTCTCTGGTGTTCTTGTTCATCAACCATTGATAATCCTATCTTTGTTTTGTTATTACATTTTTTTTAAGTTTTGATAATATTATCATTAGTACAATCATCACCGCCTGGTAGGAATTATAGTTTATGCTATCATGTTATGAAAAACTATTATTATCCTCATAATCATTGTCGTTTATGTGCATCATATATATAGATAAATAGCCAATTATACACGTTTTACGTGCAAAACGATATGTAACTCTATGTTTCTTAAACTGACGTAGGGTCTTATCTAGTTTGTCCTAACTTCCAAAACCAGTTTGGTTATAGTTAAATAATTATGTTGACATACCTAAACACAAGCTTCCACTAGGTTAAGTTCCAAGTAAATCCAAAATAAAGTTAGGTGTGAAAATCTTAAATTAATTTATATTTGTCCAAACTCCGATGAACACAATGGCTTATTGCATATACCATAAAGATACAAACTCTTAATTTTTTTTTTTTTGATAAGTACAAACTCTTAATTAATACTATTGGTTTCATGTTAGAGCTCTCTTCGTTGGATGATAATAGAGATGCGTGAAAAACACATTTAATAAACAAAAAACAATTAGAGGTACTAATCAAATGTTTCTGAACAACTAATCTAGCAACTCTACTCATCTATTCGAATCCAAAATTAGGTTTCCCTAATTTCAAAATGTCATTTGTTTTTCATATAGTATAAAAATAGAATCAAAAGTTAATAGAAAAAAAGACTAAAAACGGTCAACAAGTGGTAGCCACGCGCCAAAGTAGGCGTCGGTCGAATCTAATGATGATAACTCTAACTCAACGTTCGGACAAACAGATAATAATCAAACAAAAATATAAAAGAATCTTCTGATGTCTCTTCGACTCTTTGCCTCAAAATCAATAGTCTTCTCTCTCTCTCCATCTTCCTCGTTCATCATCACTTCTAAGATTGCGTTTTCTCTCTTTAGCTTTGACTTTGTAAGATGAGAGAGGAAGATTCCAACTGGTTTGCCAAATGGGAAGAAGAGCTTCCCTCGCCGGAGGAGCTCATACCGTTATCTCAGTCCCTCGTCACTCCCGATCTCGCCCTAGCCTTCGATCTCCGAAGTCCTAACCAACCTCAGCCTCAAACCACGCCGCCGCAGCAAACAAACTCCTCAGCCGAGTTCGCCGTGGACTCCTCCGGAGACGAGCCGGCTCGGACGCTAAAACGGCCGCGTTTGGTGTGGACGCCGCAGCTGCACAAGCGCTTCGTGGACGCGGTGGCGCATCTCGGGATCAAGAACGCGGTCCCCAAAACCATCATGCAGCTCATGAGCGTCGACGGGCTGACCAGAGAGAACGTCGCTAGCCATCTTCAGAAGTACCGGCTTTACCTCAAGAGGATGCAGTCCGGCGGAGGAAACGTCGTCGGCGAGTCGGATCATCTCTTCGCTAGCTCGCCTGTTCCTACGCATTTCCTTCACCCGACGGCTAGACAAAGCTCCGACCATTTCGTTCCTTCTTTCGTCCCTATCGCGTCTCTTCAGCATCATCAGCTTCAGTTCCTCCACCGTCAACTCTCCGCCGTGAATTTCGCATCTCAGACGAATAACAACGGGAAAGCGATGGACCAGTCGTTGTTCTTGGCTAGGCAGAGTCAGCACCAGCAGCAACAAGTTCTCACTAGGCAAGCTTCTTTGCATTTGCATAGCCAAGTGGCTAACTATGCAGATGCTCTGGAACAAGGAGCCAACACGGTCTTGACTCTATTTCCACCTCGAGAAAATTGAATTTAAAAAAAAAAACTATTTATATAATTGAACATCCACAAAATTTGAGTTGTATGGTGTCTTTGTTTGTACAATGTGGATCCGGTCATTACAATGTCTCTGTGACCGGATCTTGTAGTATATTAAGACATGAGTTTTCTCTGTATAATTGGATGAAACAAAGTGATCTTTTTCACTTGTTTAGATTTGATTACACAAGTACTTTTAATGTGTGCTATTTTGCTTCTTTTTTTTGAGTTTAGATTTGTTTCTTAAAAGTTGCTTTGTAGCTTTGCACCGAATATCATAAAAGCATTTGCAGCTGCTTCCTCTTGTGAAATTCAAGAACCTGGTAATAGCCAAATCCATGTTGCATATACGTATAGCAACAAATAAAGTGTATCTATGTATAAAATATCTTATATTTATTGACCAAACCATTCATTCAATAATAGTACAGTGTACAGAGAACATGAAGCAGCCAAAAAGCAAAGACTAGACAGTGCCAGGCAGAATCTGAATCACAGGATCTGATGCTCTTCTATCCTTAATCATACCCTATTTTCTTTTAGTTATTTTTTTCATTTATGTACACAGAATCGGTTATGGGACCAAACCCAATCAAGATTTTTTTTTTTTTTTTTAATTGTTAATAATCTTGGTAATGGAAAACTATAGGTTATGTATTGGGTAGGAGGGGATCAATTAAAAGCAATGATGGTGGGTTCATTAGCTGGCATGTTCTGATCTGCTTCTATAAAAGTCCTCTCCCCTATAAAAGTCCTCCTAATTATTACTTTATTTTTGGTAGGAAATTTATGAATGCCATAATAACAAAACACACTTCAATATAATTAAATTTATAGATCGTTGAATAAAGTTTACATTGTGTCTCAAAAAAATTGAGTAAAGTTTAAAACAAAACATATTATCACTAACGGTAACGAAGACTGTAAGTGTCTGGTCGGCACCACAGCTCTCGGATTTTAACATACTCTGAGAACTCGAGACACTCAATTGACTTTTTGTTGACATTCGGGTATAAACGGACCGGCCCATTTAGATCAACATCTGTCGTAGCCAGTGTGTGGTTAAAAGAAGTCATTTCGTTAATGAGAAGAAAAAGAAAGTTTCATGGACCACGAAATAGGCTCGGCTTTGAATCCATTTTAATTGTATTCAGTTTCATTTTATGTTCTTTGTCAATTGTTTCTCCTTTCTAAAAATGAATATACTAATAAACTTTTGAAAAGATAATAATAATAGTGTAATTTTCTTACCTACAAAGTTATGTATTCAATTGTCCAAACATTGAAACATACTTAAAATAAAAGATGATTTTTTGAAAGAGTTGAGATAGTGTAGCTTAAATTTAACTACATAATGGCACTATTTGAATTATATGACTCTTACCTATATCCCCTATATATTAATTGAGAAGCATTTGAAAAATTAGAACCTTAATTTTGTATTAATTTTAAAAAAATCCAAAATCATAGGTGGCACTCTAAATGCCTTCTAAATTCCATTTCAAAGAATTCTAGAGCATCTAATATAAAGTATAGTTTAATCTAATGGTGTCACATTATTCCATAATTATATAACACTAGAGAACATTATATTAACCTAAAATATATGAAGTGTGTATTCTTTCCTTAAATAAAAGCTAC
>NC_027752.1:6797702-6797871 GCF_000695525.1 Brassica oleracea var. oleracea
AATAAAGATTTGATAACAATTTTTGCATCCTTCTTCATTTTAGTTTAATTTTATATTATTAAAAAAATAAACAATCGCATTAACCATATAATAAAAAATTAGATTTTTTCTTATATGTTATATTTTGAATTTTTTAAAATGACTTTAAATTACAAAAATGAGGAAACCT
>NC_027752.1:6797890-6815311 GCF_000695525.1 Brassica oleracea var. oleracea
TTATTAAAAAAAATAAACAATCACATTAACCATGTAATAAAAAATTAGATTTTTTCTTATATGTTATATTTTGAATTTTTTAAAACGACTTTAAATTACAAAAATGTAAGTTTTCCTTAAGTATACTACTAAAAACATTAAAATGACATGTACCAATTCGATGGTTGATTTGAAAACTTTCAAAACCATATGAAAGATAGAAGTCAAAATAATTCAACTGTGAAAACAATACTGTTCACTTTTTTCAAGAATGTGTTCGATGGAAAAAATAAGGTTTTTATGTCATAATTTGTTTAATGTCCAATCCGATCAACCCATGATGTATTAATTATAGTTTTGTTCCATTATTTTTAATAAAAATTGATCCGATCTATCGGAAAGAAATTATATAATAACAATAAAAAATATTATATATATAAATAAAATGATCACATATATAAAAAAAAACTATCGATAATATATACAAATAAACTTATCCTAGTTTTCAACTATAATTCTTTAATTTAATATGGCAAAATCAATGACCCAACTTGGTCTATTCGGATGAAATGAAGAAAACTGCTATATCTATATTAATAAATCTTTTATATATATAAAGAAGAGATTCACTCACTTTTCATTTTTTATGATGACACATCATCAAATAGGCGTGTCCTCTCTAAATTAATAAAACATTGGCAATTTCGAATTTTAGGTTTGATCTTCATTGTCTTCGCCGGCAATGGAATATCAGGAGAATATTCGGAAAGAATCTCTTGCTCGAGCGTCGTTTCGTCAAACCTTATTTTCCGAGCCGTTACGAGATGCGATGATTCGTCGACATTAAAACCATCTTTACTTCTTCGACCCACGATCATCAATCAAACCTATAAAAAGGTCAGTCTTCCTCCCCTGAACATCATCATTTTTTTATAAGGAGGTTTTTTCCCTTTTGTTTGGACAAGCTTATCAAAGTAATATGAAAGGTCATCGGTGAAACATAAAGATCGTGGAGGTGGATTCATGAAGACTTATCGCCAGTGATGGTTCCGGTTTGCACCGAGGTCATCTCGGATCATATATATATATTCTAACATAAAAAGTGAAAACAAAAACATGAATTGGATTGGTGTTTGGTCAATGTGATTAAAACAGATGAGATTAGCAAATCAGATATGAATCACCCAAGGTTCATGTAGATATCAACACAAGAGTCAGGGGCAGAGGGAGAATCAATAATGGAACAAATAAGGTGTTAAAGAAAGAGAAAGAAAAAGCTTAGAAGATCAAAAACAGTCTTACCAAAACATTGTCATGGTCATGGTCATTACCACGTTCATGATGTGTACGAAAAAGAATATGGCGAGCAAGAATCAAATTGGCACGGTGAGCCAGATTTGTTATTCACCTTTGAAAAGACATACGCGTTATGTTTTTGTGACATTAACGGGTTCTCTGTTTTATGTCTGAGTGGCACATTGTATACTCACGGCGGTGTATCAGGTCAACCTGAGTCACTGAGTCATCCCGGGGAAGCAAATTTTCAGGCACCGCCGAAGATCGTTCCACCAGGGACAAAAGATTTTTCTTTGTCTCTTCGGATTATACCAAATGTCTTGAACCTGAGCCATTACGAGATGCCTTTTATGGACACGAGAGGACATATACTTTGGAGAGGGACGTGAGAAGAGATGCACCGTCTCATCTTCCTAAACTGCACGACATATCGGAGAGAGAATAGAATATCGACGCTCATCAGATGGCAATAAAACACGCATGTGTCTTTGTTATCCTCATCAAATGGCAATAAAACTTCTTCTCATGCTCTCTGACTTTAAAGCCGTCGTTGTAGCCCCACCTTCGAAGTTTGCCTGCTGAGATTTTGGGAGTCCAGTTCTCCTCTCCCTCTGTAGTATGCGTTTTTTGGGCTTCTTCTTTCTCTCGCTTGAAAGTTTTTAATTTTTTGTGGTTGAGTTCAACATTGAACTTGCTGAGACGAAGAGATGTGCTTTAAATGAAGATATTACTTTTTTGACAGGTTCGATATTAAGGATTATGTCGTAGGATTTGAAGATCTTGAACAGTTGAACCTGCGCAAGTCGAATCTGCGTTAGTATCAGTTCACAGGCTATTTATGTATAAGTTTATTAAGTTACTACTTCTTGAATGACTTTTACAGCATGGTAGCAGCATTAGGATCTATATTCGCGTTCTTTCTGGTGAGCCAAGTCTTGCAAAGACAACTCTCAATGGAATTACCACAGCTGCTGGTTTTGATGTCTTCCAAATAATATTTTTCACAAGAGTTATTATTGAAGGTTTCGTTTGTGTTGGAACTAAGTTGTTTTGAGTGAGAGTCTTCAAAAGTTTATGTGTTAGTGACTTGACTTTCATATAATTAAGTACGACAAAGGACAAATATCTTTGAGTTATATCAACCATCACGCGCAATTACATTGCCTTACTTTAGTGTGCCATACTGCCATTGTATATAAAGTCGTTCAATAGAAATATTGGGCTATAGTTCGTTTATTTCTATAGATTATTTAGGCCAATTTGCTGTATGTTGTGTATGTAAACGATAGTGTAAAAGAAGCAGGGAAATTTAATGGGTTCATATGAAAGCTAAATACTACAGGTTGAAAGAATAGATTTAAAAAATCAAACTAAGAATCTACGGAACTGACTAATCGTTGGATTTGAAATAAAGAATAAGCTTTGTTCTCAGACACTAACATACACAGCCTAAATAAGAACTGCCGACCATGATAATCAAATTTCATCATGCAGATCCAAAGTAATTATGAGATTTTCAGCTTCATCCAGCTCCTCCATGGTTCCTCAATCGCTCAGCCACAACATTCTGACTTTTCCCCCACAAACCCAAGCCTTTTTTCTTTTCACATCTCCCTCTCCACAAGCTCTCCTTCAACCATGGACGCCGTAACACCATATATATACGTGTCTTCATAATAACATATTTAAGGGATCTTAAGTGAAGCCATATTTAGAAATACTAGGACTGTGGTTTTAAAAATAACTAGGTTAACTCTTTCCCGTTGATTCAAAAAAAAAAAAGAAATTACCAAAATCAACCAATAGGATTAAGAGAAATTTTCTGAGAAGCTATGCATGATTTCCACCTATTGAGAAGTCACTTTATTAGTGACTTCTCTTTTAATATATAGGAGAATTAGTTAAAGTGTTCAAATTGTAATACTGAGACATTCTTATGTAAAAAAGTGGTTTCCAATATGAACACTGCAAACATTTAATGTGATAAAATCTATAATGATAGATTGCAGAGTTCTTATCTATCTGATCAGCGCCTGACTATCCCTTCTTTTAGAACCAAGTTTGCTGCAATCTGCATAAAGTAAAAGGCACGAAACGAATCAGGATACAATGCGAAGAAATAGAATGAGTCCAAAATAAAATGTTCTCTGAAAACACATAAATATGAATACAGATCAAATGAGAGATATGAGGCGACTAACAAAGAGACCTAACAATACAAATCACAAAAATACTGATGAGCAACCAACTAATGGCCTTAGTCATAGTAGATGGGTCGATAATATTACAAGCTACCTACATATCAACAAAATGGGGAAACTGATCAAACAAAGGTTGTTAGCAGTTTACTACGTATCACCATGTATCAGGTATTACAAAAGCATGCATATCAAGCAAAATTACATTAAAATTGTTTGTAATGTTAAAATAAGTATATTTTGTCAGTAATGTGAACAGAAAATGTAAGGTTATTATAATTATTTATGTAATTTTTTTTTAAATACTAAAATAAAAATCTCAACCATAATTTTAATACTGATATGATTTTTTTAAGTCATATAAGATATTTATTATTATGTTTGTAGAAAACATGTTATATGTGGCTAATTTTAAAAACTATTTTCTAAAAAATAATCAGTATTGTTTTAGAAAAATTAATCAATATCATATATAACTTACAAAACAATAGTAAAATAAATAGTGAAAGCTGTTATAAAAAAAAGTCCAAATTAATGTTGCATATAATTGAGAATAAATTAAGCATTTAAAAAAATATTAAAATTGTTTTTAATGGTAACATAAGTATATTTTTGTAAGTATCGTGAACATAAAAGGTAAGGTTATTTTATTTAATTTAATGTAATTTTTAAAAAGTAAGAAAATAAAAAGCTCAACCATAATATTAATACTAATATGAAAAAAAAATATATATAGTTGCATAGTTCAAAAAAATAATAATGTAAAACAACCCGATAAAAAATAACAGAAATGAAATTAGATAACTTATACTAAAACAAACATATTAAAACATCTATACCGACAATCTATCAAATTCAAGAATAAAAAATATTGTGAACAAAGAAAAATACTTATATTTTCATGAACTGTTTTTAATATAGTAACAATTATATAATTTCTAAAAAAAGGAAATGGTAAAATTTGTAGTGAAATAGTGAAATTAAAACTTTTTTCATTAAAATTTAAAATATATTTGTATTATTTCGTTCATTTGCTTACCCGCCCGTAGGGCGGGTCAAACCCTAGTCTATTTATAGTCTAACTCTTTTAAATAAACATGTGTGTTTCAACCATATCTCACATTTATTAATAAATTCAAAAACTATTAACCGAAATCTCACAAGTCCTGACTTACTTTGGAAATAAAAACATTTGGAAATAAAAACATTTGGAACTAATTTTGACTAATATCATTGCAATAAATAAATAAAATGAATGAATTAGATAAATGCATTAAATCCTCATCGAATCATTTAAAATACTTCAAAATCTATTATTTATGTTCTCAGTTGAATTCTTTCAAAATCAATTGAATTTTTGAATCCAATACCAGCTCCTAAAAGAATTCATTCCGTTTATGAAAAAAAGAGGAAAAGTTTCATAGACTACGAAATAAGCTTGGGTTCAAGTCCAATTTAAAAGAATTAAGATATTGTAGCTTAAATTTAACTACATAATGGTATTATTTGAATTATATGGACTCTTGTCTATATTTTCAACTATAATTTTTTTTAATTCAATATGCGAAAATCGGTTACCCAATTTGGTCTATCGAGTGAAATGAAGAAAAACACCAAAATTCTAAAAAGAACATTTTCTTGTTAAAGAATTATAGATTATGTTTTCTAAAGGTGATTACAAGAGCGAATTACTATATATTTATAGTCTAACTTTTTTAGTAAATGTGTGTATTTCAACCATATCTCATATTTATTAATAAGTCAAAAACTATTAACCATATTTTCACTTACTTTGGAAATAAAAAATATCTGGAACTAATTTTAACTAATATCATTGCAATAAGTAATTAAGAAGCAAATTAACCATATAAAGTCAAATCGGAAAATGTTTCATGTATATCTAGCAATTAAAAAAGTTACCTTATGTGTTAGTACTTGTTATGAAAGATTTAATAGATACTAGGGCTTGGCCGGCGCTACGCGCCGGGTTTGGGATTTTTTTCCTATTTCAAATTGGTATCATTGTGTTCTTTTATTTTGTTGTTATGAGTGAGTGTAGGCAGGGTTGTGTTTATTTTAAATATTGGATATTTTGCATGATGTTTGTATTTTAGTATTACGATAAGTACGATGAGTTTGGCTTGTGACTTAAGTAATTCGCAGAGAGTTATTTGGAAACGTTATAAACAGTCATATTTCATTGCATTCGAACTAAATATATTTTTCTCCTGGAACATGGACAACATTCAAAGTTTTTTTTGCTTTGACTAACCACCAAAAGAAAACCAAATTTCACCTGCAAATATCACTTACCTCCAGCCTCTACCTACTTCTATCAGGTGCTTCTCAACAGAAAAATGAATAGAGCAAGTGATCTAATATCGAAGATGCTATAGCTGCACAGACCCTTGCGTTTTTTATTAAAATGTTTGTCATTGAAGTGAACATAAATCTTTAACGAACACCAAAAGCTGGATTCGTATGTAATGTTTTCCTTTAAAAATTTGGGAATTGTTGTATTCTATGTAGTATTTAGGACTGTATGTAGTTTTTTGTTGTTGTCGTGCTTGATTGCAATTTTCTCTCTGGAATAGAAAGGTTTTTGTTTTGTATCTTGAACTTAGTTTTACCTTTTACTCTACTGTAATTTGTTTGTTCAATGTTTAATGTGTCAAATTTTCGTTATTGTGTTAACTACAATGGAAGATGTATGAATTCGAAATGAATTTTGTATTATGTTTATGGGATCGTAAGCAAAGTTTTTGAAGCAGAGTTTGATATTTTTGGTTGGAAGAATATCTTTAACTTGTATGTTTTTTATTATAATTATTACACTTACAGAACTAAAATTATATGGCACTATCTCATTGCATGGGTTTATTTTTTCTTAATTTTGAAATTTTAATTTCTGCTTTATTTAAATTTAAAATTGGAACTAAAACCAAGCAACAGTTTAAAATTGTACAACCACACAGATCTTTTATGTAAAACCAAATGGTAGGAAGTTTTATTTCAAGCTAATAGAGAAGGTGAACGGGTTGATATTAATAAAGTTTGGTGTTATGGGTGTTACGGGTGTTCTTAATCCAGAAGGTTGTTGAAGCCCATCATCATCGTGTAGAAATCGGTGAGTAAAAAGAAGTGGAAACACTTTGAGCAGACCGTGTTCGCCGTTCCGTCTCCAGGATGGCAGTTCAGCTCTGGCCACATTTTCAGACCCGAGCTCTTATATGTATCCCTCATCTGAAGAATTGAACGTTCCAGAGCCCTCTTGAAATTTATCATTCAATCCTCAACCAACGAAATACCTTTCTCTTCAAGGCGAGAGGTTGAGATCTTTGGCAACAGAGGGGTTGTCTGGACGGAAGCTTAGGCTTCTGCATGTCAAAACCGTATTGAAGTAGTCGACGGGGGAGTTTTGGCCTACTTTCGAAACTATTAGAAGACGCATGTCTTCAGGCATGGCCTCAAGGGTCTGCATGATACTTTGTTTCGGATTGATGGAACTCATGAAAAAATCCTCTGTTTGTGTATTTTTGCTTTTGATGTTATTTTTTAGTTTTTTCGTTGCTTCTCTTTGTTTATATAGGGCCGATGATGGTGCTTCGTGTTTGTTTTCCTTAGAGAAAGTGGATTGATACGTTTTGCAATTGTTTTCGTATATTTATTGTAACCCATAATTGGACGGTTTAATTTTTTCCTCTGGATTTTCAACATTTATGTAATTGCGTTACATGTGTGTCAATGGCTCATTCGCAACGGCCAGAAAACTTTTTATTCTTAGATTGAAAGATATTTGTTATGAATATGAATGGTTAATATTTCTCATCCATTGTAAAAGTTTTTGTTTGGTTATTTTTAGTTTTGTTTGGTAAACCTAAGATATTTTTTTATGATGTTGTTATGGTATAGAGTTTTCTATGTTTTAGTATTTCATTTTGGAAGTTCGTATTAATATTATTTTTTAGTCTTCGGATTTGTCATAGCTTGATGTGTGTGTTACGGCATTGATCACGGGTTTTAACAAAACGATGGGCCTTCCCGAAATCTCCAAAGGCCCAGACGAATCAGATAAAGCTTGCGACATCGTTTAAAGCAGGGTGACGTGTCAAAAAACCTCCCATCCTCCTTGCTGACGTGGACAGCCTGAAAAGACAGATAGTTCAACTTTATTTATAAAGATATGTGTTTAATACGATAAATCGATTGGGTTGGTTGTGTGAGATAGTCTTCTGAAAAACTTTGGCACATGAAAACGAGGTGCTCTACCTAGCTGATATATAATTAATTATAGGTTTAGTTCTTTATGCATAGCACAAAATTTTGTATATTCTTATAATATTCTGATTTTTTCTATTGTGTGAAGCCATGTTTGAAACTACGCTAGACGTAATGCGTGCGGTTGGATAAGGCCTAGCGCCGAATCAATTAATCGAAGATTATACGAGGATTAATCGGAGCGTAATTTTAAATTATTTATATACGTTTTATGGGTTTATATTTTAAATATGTAAACTAAGAACAATAAACTCGCATGATTCAGTGGCAAGACGCATTTATTGGTACCTACAGGTCATGGGTTCAAGTAAAGGAGAGCTCTTTTTCTCTATTTTCTAACTTTTTAGGTTAAATGAAAGCGAAATGACGAAAATAACCATGTATCCTACCTTAAACCTGCGAATTTTCAGACACAACTGCAGCCGCTGAGTTTTTTTGTTGTTGCGATTTCCATGTTTTTTCTTGCAAATCTTATAGGTTTCAAACAATATATAACAAATCTATTGTGAAATACTTAACTTCAGACTTCAAATCACCATAATACTGATTTCTTCAACTTTTCCGAGTAACTGACAGCCCAAGGCCAAATTGCGGCGGTTCCTGGCCGCAACGCGCTTTTCCGGCGAGTATCCGGCCGCCTAAACCGTGTTTTGGAACATGGGTTTGAGGTGCGAGAGAGATGAGAATGAACCAGGAGACAAGAACTTGCCCCGTGTTCTGGCCAATGGTTCCATGCAGAGCCGGACCTGAAATTTCGGAGACCCTATCCAAAACAAAAAAAAAATTAATTTTTATTTTTTTTAAGATATTTTTTTGAAAAAAAAAATAATTTAAAATTATTTTTTAAGATAAAATATTTTTTTTTACTTAAAAATTTAAAAGAACATTTTAGTCTATTATAATTTTTTTTAATATAATTATAATTTTTAAAATCTGTTTTTTTTTATCATTTTTTATTTTACATTAAACATTTATATATTTAGCATATACAAAAAAAAAAAATTAAAAAGGGGCCCTTTCAAATGTTTCATAAGCATGGGGTCAAGCCTAGCTCTGGTTCCATGCGATGCTAAAAAATGCGAGAAGATGTGTCTTGACTTTTACAGTACACCGGTGTCCTCTTACTGTGATAAACCCGGAGCCCCAAACGCTCAATGTGCATGTCTTCTTACAGACTGTTGATAATGCTAAAAATCATCTGTTGATCCATTAATAGGCATTATCGTGTATTTATGTAACCCAAAAATAAGTTATACAAAAACCGGTAATTAGTCTGTCTTTCTAACATACGTAGATGCGCATGCATTCTAATCGGTTTATGCGCATTACAAATGGTTTATGCATTCTAAATGATTTAAACGCAAAGCAGGAGGGCATGCGCGCGCGCTATAGAACTTTTAATCCTCAAATTACGATTGCCGTTACATGATTCTAGAAAGCGCTCCATAAACGAAGCATAATAAAACACGAGTAAACTAGTAATTTCACAAACTTGGCGAAATGCGTTTAACATAATTAATAGCACCGAATATAGCTGTCAGGTTTCTCCCTTATTTAGGGGGGTGATGATGAGAGAACAATGTCGTTTAGCTGATTGTACACCGCATCCATAAAACGGTGGGTTTCGATAAGAGGCTTCTCCATTGCTTCCTTCAACTCCCTTAGAGTCAAGCAGTAAGCTTCCTATATGTGAATCAATTTGACATGTTTTATAATTATTTTTTCTTTGCAAAATTAAATCAGAATTTTAAAATAAAATAAAACGTGAATATAAAAGCATGTGAAGATTTTGTTTGTTGTTGTGATTCTTGTGAACTATATCTTGGCTGAAATTGTTTATAATTTAAAGAAAGGGAAGTAAAAGGAGAATTACCATGAATTGATCAAGTTCTGAAGTGGTAGCTTCGAGTGGAGAATCAGAGTGGAGAGAAAGTTTTGTTAGGGCAAGACCATCCACCGTGTTCATTATCTCCGGTGAGTCAAAGTCGCCGGAACACACCTGGTTTTGATGGGTCCAAATACGTTAGAAATTATAATATTGTATAAAATTTTATTTTAATAAGATAGAGAGAGGAGGACCTTTAAACAACTGAGATGCGAGTGAAGAAGAAGCCCATATAGAGGATGGCTTGAGATTCTCTTCTTTAGAATCTCGTTTTCTTCTTCTTCTTTTGTTTTCTGTTTGTTCTCGTGTTTCATGTTTTGTAAGAAACTGTTCTCGTCTTTCTTCACTTCCATGTTTCACTAGTTTTTTACAGAAGCTCTACTAGTACATTCAATATATAACATGTATATATATAGTACAGAGACATGTAAGACCATCTCCAACGATAGATATGGTCATAGAGTTTTAAATCAATCTTTTAATTGAAAATAATCAAATTAAAAAATTTAGATACTTGCTTAGTTTTAACCCGTCCAATGACAAAATCAATTATTATAAAGGTTCTAAGTTTCAAAATACTAACCAATAAAAAATGAGAGAGAGAAAAAAATTGGGTGTAATTTTTTTTTTTCTTAAAAATACTAACCAATCAGAAAGTGACACGTATTAAGTTAGAGTTGATTCCAAAAATTCCATTTTTTAAACTATATCTATCTATTTTCCTCTTTTTGATTTAATTTTGAGCATATAATTAGATAGAACCATGAGATAGAATCTTCCTATATCCGAGACTTTTTAGGAGGTGTTATTGGTTTATATATTTTGATTGATTTAGAAATCCATATAGTATTTATAAATCCAAGTAAAATATGCAAATCCGGAGGTTTTTCCTCGGATTTGAATCTTTGTATTTTAACTAAAAAATTCAAACAAATCCATTCAAATCCATTATTAAATCAAATATATTAGTAAATCCATACTATTGAATAACACTTGATTTGATATAGAATTTATGAATCATTAAACCAATAACACATGATTTTAATACAGATTTGAAAATCATAGAACCAATAACACTATTTAGTTCGGATTTTCAAATCCATTAAAATACAACAACCAATAATCCCTACTTGTTACTGTTACACATATTTATTGTACGTATATATTAACATATATTATCACGATTACATTAATCACTGGTCAATGGTCATACTATATATGGTCAACATGTTACATATATATCATATTATTAATCGGTTGTATGTTTATTTATATAAAGAAAAAAACAAGTTAGAAGAAACAAGTTAAAAAAACAAGTTATTAGATGGGATTGTGACGCGTTTGCGTATGAAACTAATCACATGATATACTTAATCAAGAAAATAAATAAGGATGAGAATGAAAAAGGCTAGATGAAGTGAAAGGAGAGGGAAGAGTGGAGGAACAGTGGAAGCAGAAAATATTATCAAGAAAAGGGTGAAGCATTATGTTGTTGCTTACGAAAGCACTTTGAGTCAGACTGTCGATAAATAGAATTATGCACAAGTTTCATTGTTTCCATCTTTGCCTTTTTTTGTTTTGATCAGTTTTTATCCAATAATTCAAATTTGCTTAATAATAGCAGATAATGAGTTCGGTTCATAAGAAATCACATGTTAAAAACGAAGGAGATTATACAATGTTTGTATAATTTATCCATATTTAATTTTCAAATGATTCAAAAAATGCAATTTGATAAATCGCCACACATGAAATATTTTATATAATTAGTATATGTCAAAACATGAAATACAGCTATTGACCACTTACCTCTATAAATTCATGCATCTACATATTGCAAGCTTATAAGTTGTAGGTACTACTTAATAATCTGAAATTTACAATACTTCATACATATATATATACTGTTATACTTGTTTGGCCAAAATACCCCGACCTATAATTGACATATATTTGGCGTGTTTGTATGCTAATAGAAATCAAAACGCTTTATAATGATGGCCGAAACAATAAAATAGCCACACAATTAACGAAATAACTAACGATTGAGCTGTCTTGATCTAGTCATCCTGTGATCTAGACTAGGAGTGATTTATTCAGTGAGCTAGTGGGTTTGATTATAAGTAATAAGATGTTAAAGATTTGCATACTCTTGAATATTGGAGAAGAGAGAGAGAGAGAGAGGAAGGAAGCTGGAAAGAAAGAAAGAAAAGGAGGAGGAGAATCAGAAGAGTGAATAGTGAGAAGATCATAAATAGGAATACAACTGTTGTATCAATGGGACAGTTCCATCTTTGATGAGTAATGTATTTGCCAGTTTTGGAGCCCCAAACCCTATTATTGATCTGTGGATAACGACCTTTCGTACTATCCACTTTCTTCTTCTTTTTCACACAGATTAAAATAAGTATATTCACCCATTTTTTCAGTAAAAAACAAAAAAAGTTTACTAATAACACTTCAAATATTAATACAGGCCCAAAAGAAACTTCGTGTTAATAATCGAGAGGGTAGCTTTTAGGTACATCTTAAATATTAATAGCTGGAAAAATAATAGTAGAGGTATCTCTTTAATTAACTGACGTTCTGTTAGTTTACAAAAAAAAACTGACGTTCTGTTTCGGTTTTTGGATATCTTTGTCTGACACTGGATGAATAAAAAAAAGCTGAAATCGGATATATTGATATATTACTGTTTTAACTTTGTTTTCTAAAGGCATCCCCAATAATAACATTAAATTTGGTATTAAAATTACTTCAAATTTGGTGTTTTGATATTGTAATTTTTTTGTCATTTTCAACAACGACATCAAATTTTACACTAAATATGATATTATATATTATTTGAAGTTTTCAGTTTATAAAGTTATATATTTTTATTATTCGTAATTGATAAATAATTATTTTGTCAAATTTAGATTATTATTTATATTTCATTATTTGTAAATGATAAATAATAATAGTCATTTAGTGATTTATTTTGAAAATAAAAACAAAAATAATAATTTTAATTTTTTAATTATGTAATAAGTTAAAAATACAAATAACATAATATGTTATATTTAATTACAAATTTAATAGTAATAGAACTATATTATTAAATAAAACATAATAAAATATATATTTTAAAATTTTGGTGTGATGAACAGTGTTACAATCACGTCCAACTTTGATGTGATAGTGTCAAATATAGTATCTTGTTAGAGATGAAATTACACCAAATTGGTCTAAAAAATTTGAGTGGTGCGTTTTTATCATTTATCCGGTTTAGATGTTTGTTTATTTACTTTTATGATAGCAAAAGAACACCAACTAGTTAAACTGCGAGTAAGATGTTTTGGGGTGGGAAGATCGTGGGAGACCGGGACTTCTCTCTCTCTCCTCTCTGAGATGAGATGAAGCTTTCTCCGGTGCTCTATCGGTTCTTCGATTCCTTTTCTTTACGTCTTGCCTCTGGGAAGCCGTTGCTCTTTAAGCAGGCTTCGCCGGCTTTGCTTCTGGGAGAAAATGATTCGTTTTACATCTTTCTCGCCGGCTTATTCTCCAGCATCGTACGGTCCTTTCGTTTCGATGGCGGTTTTGGTTTGGTTTCTATGGTTTCTCGAGTGGTGATTCGGTTGATTATGTGCTTGATGTGACGGATGAGCTCTCGAATTGTTCGATTGATGCTCTCCGATGATTTGAAATTAAGTGGTGATGGTGCATGGATGGTGAGTGAGGGATTTCTAATCGTTTGGGTGATGGCTTCGTTTAGACGACTTTTCGTTTTGACGCTCTCCGGTGAAAAGAAGCAAAGGTGAAGAAGTGGTGAGTTTGGGTAAGCGCTTGCTCCCGGCGAGGTCCGGTGAACCGCCGTTCAGTTCCCGGCGAGGTCCGGTGAAACGCTGTCCAGTTACCGGCGTGTTCTCTTTGGCGATGGTGGTGACGTGTGTCATGCCTCGCTGTCGTGGTTTCGACACGTTTCGTCTTCGGGGGAGAATCGAAGCGGTGTCACGTGTTGGTTTGGGCCAGTATGTGGGCTTTTAGGTTTAATTTTGTTTTGAGTGTTTGTATTTGAAACCCTATCTATAGGTTTTTTTTTTGTTGGGTTTGAGCTTCTGTACTATTTTATGAATAATAATATCAGAAGGCAAAAAAAAAAAGTTAAACTGCGCATAAGCTTCCAAATTGATTAAATTTAATTGAATTGAACACTTGCACACTATAGTGTTCAATAAAATTAAATTGGTAGGCCATCAACCAATCATGCAGTGTAAAACATTAGCATAAACCTTAGTTTAAGTTCTCGAGTATTAGCTTAAGTTTCCGATAACTTCGCTTTCTGTAACAAACAATTTCATGAGTGACTTCGTATTAGCTTCACTTACGAACAATTAATGTGTTTTATCTTTACTGATGAAATAAGAAAAACTTCAGTCAAAGTTAGATTAGACTCCTCCATTTCCCGCTAGTTTTAAATAATAACCATTCACACCCTTAACTTTCACTTCTAATTAATTACCCCAATATCTCCAATTCTTTACACCAGAGCACATATATGAACAGAACTCGTCTCCTAACCAAGATCCACCACGAACATAATGGAGTTTCAGATCGCTTTGATTGATCTGCACAAAAGACACGTACTTAATCACTGCCATCTATAATTCCACGATCTAATATTGACCACCTTAGTTACCCTCAAAGACGAGATGAGATTTAAATTTAATTACAGTCACCTGAGTCTCTTGCTTCTTGTTGAAAGTAGAGGCATGAACTTCATCATTCTTCTCTTAGCAGAGCTCATCAACTTCTGAGATTCTAAGTACTCTGCAACGACTCCATCATACCAGCACACAGGACAGTGAAAGTTCCCGTCTTCATCAAAGTTAACCACACAATTCGAGCATTCCTTGTGAACTTTTGATGCACACTCGCTTCTGCTACATATCAACAACGTTCCTTCTTTTCCACATTTCCAGCATACATTCTCGGCTCTTGGAAGGTTTGTGTAAATGTTTTTATTCTTCTTGGCTAATGCTGGATCTTTGACCATATCTGACTCATCATCATCATCGCTCCCACTGACTAAACAGGTTCCATCTTTTGTACATTTTACACGTGCGTTCTCTGGCCATCTCCTTGAGCTTGTAGGAAATGTCTTACCAGTAGTATAATCGTTGCTAATGCGTTCACTGTCTGTGTGTTGATCATTCTCTGTATCTTCATCGATCACAATGACTTCATCTTTTTCGTTGGTGTGCATTGCCTCAGCTTCATCGTCGGTGAGAGTTACTTTATCCAAACCAATATGCACTTGTTGCTCATCTATCGGCTCCTCCTCGCATATATCCATGTGCACTGGTATATAACCACTACAAACAGGATCATTTTCAGCCATCTCAGGAGCTGCACTTGTCTCATTCTCCATTAAACTCAAATATCTCAGCTACACGAATCCAAACAAAAAAGAATAGCGTACACCATTTCAATCATTCAAGTAAGCATACTTCCACAGAAAATCATGAAACAAAAAGAAAAGAAAAGTTAAAAGGAATCATCTTCACCTTCTCCAGTGCACACTGTGGCAAGCACATGTTCTTGTGAGCAATAAATGGAAGAACATTGAACTTTGATAACTCCGGCATGCCAGCTCGCAGTTCCGATACTGGAATCTAACATTTGAGAACAAAAGACTACAATCAGAAACTCACACATCCTAATTCTATATTACAAGTCAAGTTTATCTACATCTTCCACACACCTCTCTCAGAATCGCTCTGAGAACATCAGCGCTACTCAAAGACAAATCGAACTCAACTCTTTCCCCTGAAGCAGAAGCAACACCAACACCCCTAGAATCATTCTTGGTTGGATCAAACATGAACTCCAAGACTCTAAGAGACAGGACTTCATTAATCCTTTTCCCATAATCATCTGCGTATTGATAATGATACCCCATGTTCATCAAATCTGAATAAAAAAAGAGATTTCATGTTTAAAAAAAACTTGCTCTTATCCAGACACAATAACCACAAGCAAGGTTCAAGATTCAAGCTATACCGAGAATGCAACGTATATCCTTAACGAACTTGGCTACGTATTCGATACACCATAACCATTCAGCTACTTGTGGAGGTCGAGAAGAATATTCCTCCATCAGTTCCTCAAGGCTCAAATCAGAAGCTCCACAAGACCCACCACCATGGTCATCCATAGCATCAAGACTCTGCACTTCCCCTAAAACTCTCAATTCCAAGTTCCAATATCACAATCTGATCAATTCGTACTACATGGCAAAAGCATAGAGACTATAAATGCAGTAAATTAGATTCAACATCACTATCATCAACAGGACTCGAAGCAGTGACCAAATCCAGAAACCCTAGAATTTTGCAGATTTTGAGCAGAAGAAGCGAAAACACACATACAAAGAGACGATTTACTAACCGATATCTGTTGATTCGCAAATCTCCCGCCTGGAATTTCAAACTTTTCTTTTGAATCGGCGAG
This sequence comes from Brassica oleracea var. oleracea, assembly GCF_000695525.1. Lineage (NCBI taxonomy): Eukaryota > Viridiplantae > Streptophyta > Magnoliopsida > Brassicales > Brassicaceae > Brassica > Brassica oleracea. The sequence goes on from NC_027752.1 coordinate 6,814,019, forward strand.
CTTCTTCTCCGGTCATCATCACCATGTTCGAATCGATTAGTTGAAGACGAAGAGATAATTGGGCCGTAAAAGGGCCATGTCAAAATAACAATATTATTTCAAAAAAGCCCGGCCCATTAATTGGAGTCCATTCTGAATGAAAAAGGAGAGAAACTAAAATAATCAACAAAAGACGCGTAACGCGATAGCTGCGCGTTCACACAGACGCTACACGTAAAATTAGCTGATTGGTATCAAATCATTTGCGCCCTTTCGTTTATTGTCACTGCCTGTGACACCTTTTTCTAAAACAAAAATATTTTTTTTGCTGTTTCTCAATTGTCTGTAACCTCGCATCGAAACAAACGACCAAACCCCCCCCCCACATCGTCAAAAACCACTTATTAAAATGCTACAAATATCCGATGACCAAATGATATACTGTTCATAAACGTGGAATCTTCAAAAAGTAATTTCGATGTTCCAATATATTAGATATTTTCAACTTTGTAAGTAACTTTTATTTTATTATAAACTGTGTAACTAATCATATTTAATAATCTATTTTGTAATTGGTTTAATATAATTATTTTATAGTTTTAATTATACTTTTTAGATAAAAAATAATTTTTTAATTTGTGTATTTTTTTCTAAACATCTTATATTTAGAAACAGACCGAGTACACTGAATAGAGGTAAATAATGCAATGGTCTTTATACCGACATAAAAAAATACTAATATGTACTTTAATGCGTGTACGGGATTCTGTATAGTCGTGTGAAAGCACAAGTACATAAAGAAGAATAAGAGGCAACTTCTTATGTTTTTTCTGTAGATGCTTTTATTACGCATGAAAGCGACCTTAGACATTGTTATCCACATCCATCAAAACAGTCAAACAAGTTTTGAAATAAGAGTCATATCTCTTTTGAACAAGAGTCATGTTCAGATTACATTTAAGTGTTGTCATTTATATTGGATCGGGTTAACTGACCGTGCGGACTACTTCTCGCTTAACTACTGACTAGACCCGGCGCGGATATGAATTTTCAGTTTTTAATTATTTATTTTATTAAATGATGTATTTATAATATTTGTTCATATTATATTCATTAAGTAAATATTTTTTTGCATCTTAAATTATCTATTTTTTTACGAATGTGTGATATCATATAAAAAATATTTTAAAAAATGAGTATAGAGTTAATTAGATAATTTTAAAAATAGAAATTTTTTTTTCGTGTGCGATATCATATAAATAATGATCCGCCCAGTTAACAAAAATCATGATTATTTTATGTGTAATTTTTTTT
>NC_027752.1:6815830-6817306 GCF_000695525.1 Brassica oleracea var. oleracea
TTTTTTGAATAAATAATTATTTTTAAATTTAATCAACAGAAAATAATATCCGTACAATTGTGTGAGTCAAATTCTAGTTTTATTGATGCATGTTATATATTAGTGCTGCATGTTTTAGGTAACATTTTAATGATGCGCATTTTTAAAAATCTCCATTATTAAAATTATGCACGTAAGGATAACTCATGAGTTTTTTTGGTTGATTAAATGACATAATGTCCAAATTTATTTAAGGATATTTCATTAAGGTAACTGAAAAAGACAAACAATAAAATAGGAAGTTTAAATTCATTTAAGCATGTTTCATAAATGTAACTGAAAATACAAGTAAAAAATTAGACAGTTTTATTTGTTTCAGGATATTTCATAAATGCAACTGAAAAAGACAAAAAAAAAAAGAGTTTAATTAATGAAGTAAGAACATTTTCAAATGCGTACTTCTCTTTTAATAATATAGATTATATACTAAGCACAGTTTTTCATTTTAGTTCATAACAAAAATGGAATGATCAAATCTTGCATACTGAACTTGAATCGACTAAAAAATCAGTAAGCTTGTTTGATTAGTTGTGAAGCTCATGTACGAATTGTTTATACATAGTATAATTTAAGCTAAACCGATATCAGTTGACATATAGGAGGATTTTGAAAGTTCCATTGTTCTTGAGACGCGGGTTAGGGTCAAAGTTGTTTATTCAGTTTCTTTTCATAACGACAAAACAATTTAACCCGGAACTGTTGGTATCTAGACCGGATTACAGTCATTTAAACCGCATCAGCGATACTGACAATTTACATCATCAACCATAATAACTGCGTGGATTGTATATTAATTTAGTACTAGGATAAGACATGCGCTTTGCGCATAATGAATTTATTTGTATATATTATCGATTGTTTCTTTTATATATTTGATCATTTTATTTATATATATAAAATATTTTTTGTTATTATTATATAATTTCTTTTCAATGGATCGGATCAATTTTTATTAAAAATAATGGAATAAAACTATAATTAATACATCATGGGTTGATCGGATTGGACATTAAATAAATTAAGACATAAAAACCTTATTTTTTCTATAGAACGCATTCTTTAAAAAAATGAACAGTATTGTTTTCACAGTTGAATTATTTTGACTTTTATCTTCCATATGGTTTTGAAAGCTTTCAAATCAATCATCGAATTGATACATGTCGTTTTAATGTTTTTAGTCGTATACTTAAGGAAAACTTATATTTTTGTAATTTAAAGTCATTTAAAAAAATTCAAAATATAACATTTAAGAAAAAATCTAACATATAAGAAAAATATAACATATAAGGTGTCCTCATTTTTGTATTTTAAAGTCGTTTAAAAAAAATAACATATAAGGTTTTCTCATTTTTGTAATTTATAGTAATTTTAAAAAATTCAAAATATAGCATATAAGAAAAAATCTAGTTTTTTAATTATATGGTTAATGTGATTGTA
>NC_027752.1:6818244-6835503 GCF_000695525.1 Brassica oleracea var. oleracea
TTAAAGTCGTTTTAAAAAATTCAAAATATAACATCTAAGAAAAAATCTAACATATAAGAAAAATATAACATATAAGGTGTCCTCATTTTTTTATTTTAAAGTCGTTTTAAAAAAAAAATATAACATATAAGGTTTTCTCATTTTTGTAATTTAAAGTCATTTTAAGAAATTTAAAATATAACATACAAGAAAAAATCTAATTTTTTATTATATGGTTAATGTGATTGTTTAATTTTTTTTAATAATATAAATTTAAACAAAAATGAAGAAAAATGCAAAAATTGTTATCAAATCTTTATTATTCATAATCATTAATTGCCATATATATGTAAATCATATTAGGTAATTCCGTAGCTTTTATTTAAGAAAAGAATACACACTTCCTATATTTTAGATTAATATAATATTCTCTAGTGTTATATAATTATGAAATAATGTGACACCATTAGATTAAACTATACTTTATATTAGATGCTTTAGAATTCTTTGAAATGAAATTTAGAAGGCATTTAGAGTGTCATCTAGGATTTGAAGTTTTTTTTACTTAATACAAAATTAAGGTTCTAATTTTTCAAATGCTTCTCAATTAATATATAGTGGATTTATACACTTCTATGTCTGATTCCTATGATTCAGTAAACATGACCAATCAAATAAAAAGCAAATTTGCAAAAATTAATAACTTTACCAATCAGGGTTTTCAGTTAATATCACTCTAATCAATTTAACCTAAACAAAATCATAATAACGTTAGAAATTACTCCGGTGCAAGTAATCTATTTGCGTGTTCCTCCGAAGACTTCGTAAACGCTGATGTTTCTCGTCGGTTTCATACTTAAATCAAAGTATCACGTTCTTTTTCTTCTTATGTTCAAGATTATATAATATATATAATAACTAAGTAGATGATTAACCATCATTACAAGCAATCAACCATTATTTAGTATATATATATATATATATATATGTGTGCCTTTTTCCTACAGAAGACTCGCAGCTTAATAACTACCATAGGAAACAGAAATGAACAGAGGAGGCGGCGGGGATGTGGTCGAAACTGTGGTCAAGAGTCTTGGCAAAGGTTTCGATTTAACGGCGGATTTCCGGTTAAAATATTGCAAAGAAGGCGACGCTGCCGCCGGAGATGACAGATTGGTTGTCCTCGACGAAACTCAAAACAGAGAACTGCATGTTCCTGGCTTCGGAGCTATTCAGAATGTCTCCTCCGATATCAACTGCGACAAAGGAGAACGCACTCGGTTCCGTTCCGACATTCTTGATTTCAACAAGGTCATCGATCATTTCATGTCTTTTATCAATATAAAACTATCAAACTCTTATTAGTATATATATATATGTTTTATATGTGTGTGTGTTGTTTTTGGAGTTCAGATGTCGGAGTATTTTAATCAGAGATCGTCGGTGACCGGAAAAATACCGTCGGGAAATTTCAACGCGACGTTCGGGTTTCAAAGTGGTTCATGGGCAACTGACGCCGCAAACGTTAAATCTTTAGGTCTTGACGCTTCTATGGTAACGCTCTTTAATCTACACATCCACAATCCCAATCGTTTGCGTCTCACTGATCGCGTTCGAAACGCCGTTCCTTCTTCCTGGAACCCGCAGTTACTTGCCAGGTATTATAATTGCATTTTTCCTAATTTTTAAAACTTTTTTTTTTTCCATTTGATGGTGTGGTGTGTGGCACATTACGCTACGAGCACACATTTCAGGTTCTGGGTTGAATTCTGATACAACAGTTGGGATATTTTTGACTAATTCTATGTTACTATAATTTAATGTGGAATATATCTTGATTTCTTCAATATTTTTTTTAATTTAACTACTCAAATTCAACGTTTCCAACTAAAGATCATACCGAATAATCAGGAAGAAACTTGGTTAAGAAACTAATTAAACTTTGAATAACTGTAAACTGGAAGAACTGAATATTATTTGCTAAGACTTTTAAACGATAATGTAATCTATAACCACCACCAGCTTGTTTTTATATAATTTTGTTATAATACATAATATTTTGTCAGTATTATCGTAATAATAAATAATTAATTTTGAAACGGAATAGATTTGCTGACAAAAAAATGGAATAGATTTATAGAGAGATATGGGACACACGTAATAACTGGGGTGAGCGTAGGAGGACAAGACGTGGTTGTTGTGAGACAAGACAAGTCATCCGATCTCGATACCGACCTCCTCCGTCACCATCTCTACGATCTCGGCGACCAACTGTTCACAGGCTCTTGTCTTCTCTCTACTCGCCGGCCTAATAAGGTCAGCACAATTTTAAGTTGTCGATAAAGTCAGCACAACACATTCTTTTGTTGTGTTCATTATTGGAGTTTGGTATTGCAGTTTCCAGAGGCGTTCAATGTCTTTGACGACAAAGAAACGGTCGCTTTCAATAATTTCTCGATGAACTCCAAAGATGTAAGTAAGTTTCACAGAAGCTAAACAACATATTGTATGATGAACATTTTCATCACTAGAAAAAGCCATTTACATTTTCAGGGGATAACGGTTATATGCGCCAAAAGAGGAGGCGACGGGAGAGCAAAAAGCCATAGCGAATGGCTAATAACAGTTCCCGAAAAGCCTGACGCCATCAACTTCAACTTTATTCCGATCACATCACTGCTCAAAGACGTCCCTGGCTCTGGTCTTTTAGCTCATGCCATGTCTCTCTACCTTAGATGTAACTTCACTTACCTACTCTAACCTTAATATTTGACTATTGATGGGAGTAGTAGTTTTGATTGAAGGAGTTAATTTGGGAATTTTGACAGACAAGCCGCCGTTAATGGACCTACAATACTTTTTGGACTTCTCTGGGCCTAGAACGTGGGCTCCCATTCATAACGACCTTCCGTTTGGCGCGGCGCCAAATATGGCTTCTGCGTATCCAGCTCTTCATATCAACTTCATGGGTCCCAAACTATACGTTAATACCACTCCCGTACGTATATATTTTACATCCCTAGTTCTTGCTTGCATTTTTTTTAGTTCTTTCACAAAGTCACTTACCTTGTTAACTAATTATAGGTGACCACGGAGAAGAACCCAGTAACAGGATTGCGATTGTTCCTCGAAGGCAAGAAATGCAATAGGTAAAAAGTCAACCAAAGCAAACTTAAACTTGACATTTGTTTTTAGAAAATTACTGTGATTATTAAGCAAAGAAGGGACTGGCTAGAATTTCTTGGTTATCAAGAATCAAGTCTAGAACTAGAGCTAAACTTGAAGATAATATGGCTGGAAGCCAAACATAAACTAGGCAGAGCCGCAGAGAAGGAACTAATGCAACAGTTGTCTAGATGAAGAAGATAATATATATATATGGCTTGAAGTCTAGAAACTTTTGGTTATCAAAAAGAAAAAAAAACTAGGTTTGATGATAATTTGCGTAACGATGCGATTCGTAATTAAATATCTCTTCATGTGCGTAGCTATATATCGATATAATATAGTAATGATGTTATGTTCATCAGGCTGGCTATACACTTGCAACACCTAGAAAATACGAGGACAACTGTTGGTGAAAAGATCACCGACAATCATAGATGGAGAGGCTCCGACCAAATATCTGATAGCAATCGTTACTTCGAACCATTAAACGGTAAGAAATTCTCACACGTGTGTACAGCTCCAGTGAAGTATGACCCAAACTGGACCACAACAACAACAACAAGCAAACACTCAAGCAACGTCGCTTACATAGTCACCGGAGCTCAGCTAGAAGTGCAGAAACACGGCTCAAAATCCGTTCTCCATCTCCGTCTCCGTTTCACCGGAGTCTCTGATCACTACGTCGTTCAGAAAGATTGGGTCCATGGACCAGGAACTTCCCAAAGATCTGGAATTTTCTCTTCCATGAGCTTACCGTTGACTAGTGGGAGTGTTCATCATAATATGGTCACTAACAAAGACAAAAACGAGGCCGTTTTGGACTCTGGTGTCTACCCAAGAGGACCTCCTGTGCCGGCGAATAACAAGATCGTGAAATTCGTGGATCTTTCGCAGTTATGTCGAGGACCTCAAAACAGTCCTGGTCATTGGTTAGTCACGGGTGTTAGGCTTTATTTGGATAAAGGGAAACTTTGCTTGCATGTCAAGTTTGCTCTGCTACATCACCAACGCCTTCTTGGCGCTTCTTGACAAAAAAAAAAAATATCAAAAAGATTAGAATAATTTTGTTTGTTCTCTTTATTGATTTTGATGTGTGTATATATGGAGGCTGCGAGACAGGGAACCAACCTCTCTCTTCTGTTTAGAGAGAGAGAGAAAAAAACCTCTCTTGTTCTTCACACTTCAAAATCTTTCAGAGGAAGAAGGTTTATGTTTATGGTTCCTTTTTGTTTTTTTTGTTGTAAATTTCGATCTTGTAAGATCGATCTCTGTCTTCGCTTAGGCGATTTTCCTTCTTCCTTCGGGGATCTTTTTGATGTGGTTTTAATAAATTCCAGTCATCTTCTGATTGGATCTGATAGAAACCTCTCGCTATCATTCTTACCAATCCCGGTGATTAATGATTAGATGCTTCAATCATCGTATCAACAAATCTTTTTTTCTAGGAGTATCAGACTCTACGGAAGCCATGAATCGGCGGTAAAGGTAGAGCTTCTCTGATTGAAGAATGGATGAGTTAGAAAGGTTTTTTTGGGTCTCTTTTGGAGCAGATTCAGTAGAGTTGGCGTGAAAACGGTCCAACAAAGAGTCTTCCTCCATCCGACCTAAGTCTCCTCCGATGTAATCAACGGTGGTTGCCGGTTGTAAAGCGAAAGGTAATAGAGTTCAAGGGTTTGGGCGCAGCAAAGGATTGCAGTGAAGTCAACGGAAAAGCTTCTCCGGCAGTTTCAGCGACACAAGGAGAGGCGGTGGAATCGAGCGGTGAAGAATAGATTGGTGGCAAGTTGTGTTCTCAGAAGTGGCCACGTTGCAGCAATCCTAAGGAGAGTTCTACACGTGTTGCTTTTAATTAGGTTTTATCATTCATCTCACGTGTTGGGCTTTCTGCCTATTTCTTTGTACTCTTGTAATAGCCCAAAAAAAATTTAATGAAATGAACCAATGTTGACAAAAATATATATATATATATGGAGGCTGCGATGTGTGTTTGATGGGCCTGGCCTACTCCAGAGAAAGTGTTCATGTACGTACTGAGACTTGAGAGATTATTATATTTTATAGTAGTAAGCTTTTTTCTTCTGCTATATATATATATATGTCTATATTATAATCTGAGAAGTGAATTTGATTACTTTTCATTTTTTTCATAACTTTAGTGAATTTTTTTATTTGTCATCTTTCCTAGAAAAAAATCATTAGTTTACTTTCATCTTTTCCATAATTTTAGTGAATTTTCTTATTTGAAATCTTTTGTAGGATAAATTATTAGTTTAATTAATTATTATTATTTAAAATCTTATGTTAATATATATATATTTATCATGATGTTTATGATAATTAATAAATATTAACTTATTCAACCTATATATATAATACTTATATTTTTTTAAAAAAATATATCTAATATATAGTTATCATGATATTTAGAACTTTTAATTAATAAATATATATTAACAATTGATATTAACAATATATACCTAGAATATCATAATTATGTTTATCTTATACTCTCTCTATTTCACAAAGATAGATTTTTTACTATTTTCACACATATTAAAAAAATACATTAGATTATCATAATAAATGTATTGTTTTCTGTAATTTTCAATTTTCAATAACTTTTAACCAATAATAATTCAATAAAGTTAATTAATTTTCTTGAAGTTTACAATTTTTTCATAGAAAATACAAAAAATACATCATTGTGAAACAAACTTTTTTTTTCTAAAAAGTCTATCTTAATGGAACGGAAGGAGTATTTAGTTTATGATTTAATGACTAACTAGATCTCGATCTGCGCAACCGCGTGGATTTTTATTTTCATTTATTTTTATATAAACATTTTGTTTTCAATTCTAAATTGGTATATATATATATATATATATATATATATGTGTCTATCAATTTTTAAAACATAATAAGTTTACGGTATATTTTTTTCATTGAATAGATCGTTTCACATGTATTTGTATCTTCTTCTATATATATATTTTCGGATTATTATTTCATTATTAAAATCGTAGCTATATATATAAAGATTAGTAAAATATTGTTTTATTGTCATATTCAAAAATATGTAACATTTCACAAATTTAGAAAGTTTTTAAAAAATTAAACTTTTCGCTTCATAGATTTATATTATCGAGTAAATAATTAAACATTTAGTTTTTTTTTTTAATTTTTAAAATAAACTACGTATATAGTTTAAAATTTGTTTTCATTAGTTTACTGTAGTAAAGATTAATCATTGTTAGATAATATGATTTTTGTTATTTAAAAAAAATCCTTATAATTCTAAAAGTTAACATCGACAAATATTTAAATTATTAACATATGGAGGTATAGTATTACAACATTAAATTATATCTATTTAATTTATACTATCTATAAATCCAATGGATCATCTATTGTTTAAATCCAATTATTGATAGTCTAATAAAAAATTTAGGTATGCCCAAAATTTAAATGATAAGATTAGAGATTAAATGTAACAAGACTTTCTAAAAATAGGTCCATTAGGTCATTTAAAAAAAAACACATGAATCAAGGTTGTGACTTCTATTTTAATATATAAGATATTATAGTCAATTTCTCTGATTCTTATTGAAAATATTGATCCACAATACATATTATTATAAAATTTACATTTAAGTATATTAATATTTTAATTAATCGGTTTCCTCGGTTTTTTCGGTTGGAAAACGATTAATATACTGAACTATATCCATATATTGCGGTTTCTTAAAAATAACATCTATTCACTTTATACGGTACTATCAAATCCAAACTATTTTCTCTACTTCAGATCGATTCGGTTTTAAATGATTTGTTTTTATCGGATTAAACATCTCGAGGCTATTTTTATTCTGTTGACGTTTTATGGGCTGTAATTGCTTATAACCGTTTCAGTGCAACTGGATCTCTTTTCAATCCAGATACGATAAGTGTTTAATTTTTCGTAATTTGATTGTTACTATAGAAAAAAAGTTTTCAACCAAAATCCACATCCCATAAATAAAACTATGAAAGAAAATAATATAATTTAATACGTTGATTTCCAATATGAATATTGAAGTTTATTAAAGCTTTGTATTTATAAGATTAATTTAAAATTATATCTAATTTAATATTTTTAATAAAAAATATTATAACAAAAAATTGTTAGATATATGTATATCAACTAGTTATAGATATATAAGATTCTTAGTCATTATTTAAATTAATACTAATTTTACACTTCTTATGTTAAATAAATATTTTTTAGTATCATGTTCATCATCAAATACTCTCTTAAAAATATTATCAAATAAAAATTTTAGGACTTAAAAATATGATACAAATTTCTTTTGTTTATGATTTTTTTTATTAAAATGAAAACAATTATCAAATATTCTTTTATATTTTTTTAGGATTTTAGAAAACGAAATTAGTATTACATTATCTTTTACAATTATATTTTGCCTAGGATTTAGAAAAATAAAATTTCTATCAAATAATTATTTCCAGTTAATATTAATTATTTTTAAAACTTGTCATTTTCAAAATTCGTTTTTTCAATATCACTAATATTTTTACAATTTTTCTTGTTATTTAAATAATTTTTACTATCATGTTTATCATTAATTATTTTAAGTTATAATTACTATTAAATAACATTTTACAATTACCTCTGGTCAGGATTAAAAAAATAAAATATTAATTGGTTAAGAATATAAAGATTTTTTTTTTGAATCTCTTTTATTTAGGATTTTAGTAAAAGAAGCAATTATTTTCACATAATGACAGTTTTTATTGACACATTCACATTTTTTTTTTTAATTGACACATGTTACAATCATATCACGTGAAATATCTGAAGTTAATTTTGGTTTATATTTTTTAACACAAAATTATTAGAAATTAAATTTAGTTAATTATAAGAAAAATAAGATTATCTTTACATTTTTATTTTATTTAAAGTTTTTAAAAGGAAATTAATTGTTGTATAATTAGTTTTTCTTTTAGATTTTTATACAAATATTCTATTTTTAATAAAAAAAATTCTATTTAGTTTTGTTTATATATTCTGTCTTATTCATACAAACACATATTCATCATATTCACACGTACTTATATACGACAACAACATCAAAATTAAAAGTTATGTTAGCATCATAAGATGTAATAAGAATAATAAAAAGTTGAGTTGTATCAAGAAATTAAAAGAAAATACTCATGTAATACTTTTCATGTAAATACTAAATACTATTGTTTTTTGTAAAAATAGTATATGGAAGCTTAAACCTAAATATAGATGCGAAATATTTGTAACTATTTTTGTTCATAATTTTTTAACATACAATTATCTATTAAAAAAGAAAAGTTAGTTACTTATAAGAAAATAATAAGAGTACTTTTACAATTTTCTTTTAATTAGGCTTTTAAAAAAGTAATATTACTTATTTTAAAGTTATTTTTCTTCAATTTTTTATTAAATAATTTATAATAAGAGTGATTTTACAATTCGTTTTTTTAACATTTTTTTCTTAAAAGTTAACATTTTTATTTTATAATTATCTATCTTTAGTATCTTCTAAAACAAACTTTAGTATCTTCTAAAACAAACATTATAATAAAATAATAATAATAAAAATAATAATAAGACAATTAAATAGTATTTATAATTAATTTTTAAGAAAATTTGTTTTTATTATTTTAGTGTATATATTTTTGATTATGAGATAGTTTAACACACATCACATTATTAAATATATAACTAACATGTGTCACAATAATGTTAATTGAGAAAATTTTATGTTTACCACTTTTCATCTTTACCACCACTAAAGTAACATTTTCAAAAATATTTAATTCATTATGTGGCGAAAGACGCTTATACCCTTGTTATATATATATATAATAAATTATTATTTAAATAAATAAAATAAAAAATAGAAAAAATATACTTTTTTATGTTTTCGAATTATACTTTCTCAAATTTGAACTTTCTATATATATTTTTTTTTGAATTTTTTGTTTTATATTTTTGTCAAATTTCTTTTTGAAAATCGAAAATTATGTTTGAAACTATTTTTTTAATATTTTTTAAATATTTATTTATATATTTATTAGAATCCTAAATTTCACATTCCAAAAACCGTACTCCACCCTTCAACTCTAAAACATAAGTCTATATTAGTTAACCTTAGGGGTGTATAAATGTCTTTTACCTTTCATTAAAAGTAAGGTAAAACTGGTTAGTGCAAACATGAAAAATATACTATGAATGTGGTATTTGTGGCAATTTCTCGTATTAATTAACAACTTAAAAAAACTAAATTTATATAAGTAATAATAATAATAAGACTATTAAATAATATTTTTAATTAATTTTAATTAATTTTAAATAAAATTCGTTATTGTTAATATCTTATTATATATTTTTTTAATTATGAAATAAATTAACATGTCACTATCTTAAAATATATAATTGTTATGTGTGGCGATTATATTAATTAGCAATTTTGAATTAGCAATTTCGGAAAAACAATTTTATATAATAACATAGATTTATTTGATTGCAGGATACGAAAATTACGATTTAGTACAAACCAAACATTTAGTACAACGAGCACTCCAAACCACAAACATTTAGTACATAAAAACTCACAACCAAAGGAAAAACCAAAGTTCTTAAAAATCTGGCTAAGAATCAACTCAAACGCATGAGGCCTAACCGCTCAAGAGCCTCCTGCCTTTGACGCCTCCCAACATTAGCCTTCTTAATCCTCACAAGCTTATCATAAACGCACCACGCAAAGCTCAAGAAATGGTCACGGTTCAAACCCTCGTTATAAACTCCCCAGTAACTTCGGTGGTACGTCACATGATACCAAGCCGAGGCCTTTGCAGATTCATTAACCACCTCTTCTTCTTCATCAGAAGCATTGAACCACGACAAAGCTTCTTTCCTAAGCGACCTAACCGCCCTTCCAATAGATTCCGCGTCCCGTCTCTTGGTGAATGACTTCGACATCCTCATGATGCCGCCACTAAGTATCTCAGCTTCTGTCTTAATCCCATAGTAATCCATCAAATTACCTAACTTGTAATCGTAGTTGCCCTTGTGGAAGAAAGCGTCGTCAATATACTCCTCAAATCCGTTGACTTCCATGTCTTTATCATAAGCCTTGGAGGCCACATCAAGAGTAAACGATTTGATCGAGATCAATGGTGGAGCTCGCTCTTTCACCTCTCTGAAGAGCTTACCAATCACGTTATTTGACTCGTACGTCGGTTTGTCTGGCTTCTCCATGAAATCTGGATACTCTTTCACGTAAAGATGCTGAGGTATCTCGGCTGCAACACCTGTTTTGGGGAAATCAACAGCGATAGAGAACTTTCGTGCAAGGTCAATGCACGGGTCACTGAAAGCTTTTAGTGGTTCCTTATCAGCAAAAGCAGTATGAGCATTTGCGATGATTCCAAGACTATCATTCACAATGTAGTTCGTGAAATACTCTTCAATTTCCTGGGAAAAGATTTAGCATATCAAAATTACATATCCAAATGCGAAAATAAAATAAAATAAACAAGTGATCAAAGATATTTTTACCTCAATAGTGACATCATGATCCAAGATTTGAGTTGGTTCAGGAGTGTAGTCCATTGGTTCAGACGTTCCTGTTGGAATGAGTTCAGGATCCCAACATACAAAGTATATATCTCCATCTAAATCACTCCCGGAACACTCATTTGGGTGTGGCCTATGCACAAAAAACACCAGATTCCAATGTAAGTTGCAGACTATTAAAGAAGTAAATTATAATCAAGATTAGACAAGAGTTTACCGCGGGCCCTTCTGCGGGAAAACAACGCAGTCCACCATGTGACTCAAAGCTGGGACGTTGACAGCTTGAAGAACACGCACGTCACCGGGATGGAGACACGGGTTTTTCGCAACCACAACAAGTCCCGTGACGATGTATTTACTTCCCGGCCTAGTGGGATCCGTATACTGCACGACCACTTGACCGTATTCAAGCGTTCTGGTCTCGTCTAGGCATCCCATCATCGATCTTCCGCGAGGAATGAAAACCCGAGTTTTGGTCCGTAGTTCCAACAGTTTCGACGCTCTGAAATTCTGAAGCATCATCGAGAGGAAAGGCTCGGCGTCGGGTTTGTAACCACACAAGATTAGCTCCTTGAGAATCTTCGTGTTCTCCCCTGGAGCCATCAAACCGAGAGCCTCGAAAGCCTCCGTAGGGTCGGTTAAGATGGCGTCGAGCTGGTTCACAACTTCCCTTTGTTTCTTCTCGAAGACATTGTCTTCGACTCCGAGAGTAGACAGAAGCGTGATCAGCTGTCTGTTCATATAACAAGGTTGGTACTTGCTCCACGCCAACACATCCAGCTTCGTGTTCTCCGACTCGAACTTGCTCATGCTCCTCCTCAAAGACAGTTTCTTCGACGAGTTAGGATCAACAGCCACCACTCCTTTATATCCGCCGTAACGGATTTGATAAGCAGACGGGAAAAACTCCGTCAAGCCGCATTTCTTAGCTACGCGTCTAGCGAACTCAGCTGAGATCTTCCCTATACCGTCGGAGAACACATAGTGCGCGTCCGAAGATCTGATCTCGACATCTGGAATCACTTCAATCTCATCTCTCCTAACAGTAAGCGTCTCCCTGGACGAGCTAAACGACTGGCCGAGCCTCGCAGCGTATTTAGCCACGTTTCGTATATTGTCGAATTCACCCATCCAAGCTCTGATGTCGGCTGCGGTGATCCCGTTGACCGGCGCGAACATCCACGCGGAGTTCTCCCTCAGCTGGGAGGAAGAGAATGCGAGAAACTCGAACCTCTTATCACCGATGACAATCCCGTCCCTAAGAACAGAGTTAATCCTCTCGTATAACTTTGTTCTTCTCACGGTAGAGGAGCGTGGAGAGAGATCCATGGAGCGAACTTTCTCGAGATCTTCGTCGACAAACGAGATACGTAAAAAGTTGTTGATGTAGTCTGAGTAGTGACGTAGCACACGGTTCGAAACGTTCACCTCGGGGCCAGAGAAATAGACTCTAGTAGGCGTGACTTGGACTCGATACATGTACACAAGCCCATCGTCTAGAGATATCATCGGAGACTGTGGAAGCTTCCCTTTCGTGACCCATGATGAGTACTCTTCGCGTAGCCAACGAGCGGGAGCGTAACAACATTCAGGGAGGTGAAAGAGCTTCTCGAGACAGTGGTCTATGAGAGCTCTATCGAATCTCTGCGGGTTAAGGAGCTGATAGAAGGCGGGATCGAGAGCTGGTCCTGGGACGCAAGCGTTTTGGACCAGTGTGTTGACTTTGAACAAGATCTCGAAAGGGAGGGACTTTTTTCGGAGCAAATTTAGCACTTACAGCGATTTAGGCATATTTTCGTTTTTGTTATTTCGAGCTGCGACTCAATTAGGTTTAGCCATTAGGGTTGCTAGAACTAGGAATCTCGCAGACAGCTCTCAAGTCCAGGCTTATACCTTGTTGTATCGCTCAAACACGGATTCGGAATAAGATCTATTTTGCTCTCTTTTTACGATTTTTGTACTTTGTCGTTGATATCTCGTGTTCTGATTGCTTAGCGTGTGGTATTAACAGATCTCCAGGACCTCTGGAAAATTAGGGTTTTCCTAGTTTCCTAATTTAAACGGAAATCGACAGTGCGAATTTCGGTTCCCACAATCGTATTAGAAATTTAGGCTTCGAATGGTAAAATCAGTTCAAGCGGGACAGATCAAGCAGATCATGCAGATCAAACCGGACAAGTGCAAATCAAGCGGGACAAGTGCAGATCAAGCGGATCATGCAGGAGAGAAACAGATCAATCCGATCAAATAATTTATTATAACTTATGAATGATAAAATCAGTTCAAAACTATAGATCATATATTAAAACAATAAAAATTACACTTAGATATCTAAACAAATATCTTAAATATTATAGGATCGGCCGAAATGCCTGTAAATGTTTTATAAGATATTTATACTTCTTTTATTTTCTTTTTAGGTGATCAAGATTTTTTTGAGAGAACCAGTAGATTACACTAATATTGAACTTTTGGTTAAATTTACCACCGGGAAACTCTCTAATAGTAGGTGTAAGATATTTGAAACGGTAATTAGTCATAAAAATTATTTGATCGTACAATTCAATAAATGTGCTCGGTTAAGATTTCATTTTAAATTGTCTTCTCTCAATAGATTTACAAAATTTCAATCATTTACCTATATATTAACTATTTTAAAACATAAGAAAATATTAACTACTTACCGTTGTTGATATTTATATAGGAAGATTTATATCTTCTTCCTTTGAAAATGTTGTGTTTTGTCGGCGATTGAACGTCATGCTTATAATTTTAAAACAACACAAACAATATTAGTGTAAACTATATAATTTGAGCTAATCATTGTACATTATTTATAAAATCAGATAAATATATTTTAAAGTTAAGTGTTTGTAACAAAATTATTTTTTATCAAAAAGAAAAAAAAAACAGATCAACACCACCAAATGTTAGCGGATGAGATCTGCATGCAGATCTTCCGCTTTTTCCACAAAAATACAAAAATATTGAACTGCATGCAGATCTTCCGCTTAAACTGCTTTTGCAAACAGAAAAACGTGAATGTATGTATTGCGGGAGAACTGCACTTGTCATGCCCTTCCATTCATAACCTTAATCGGACGGTCGAGAACTCTCAATGATGTGAATTAAAGAGTAGTATTTAAGCGTCGTTTATAGGACGCAATTTATAAAAAAAAATTAATATATTAATATCAGTGATGGACCTGACTTACATCCAAAAGATAGTTCAAGAGTTGATGATTGTCCATACACTTTTATATATTGGCCAAGAAAACTTATTATTCCGGATGTGTGATGTTAATAACCTCTCTCGAAATGTGGGTAGAAAACGGTCCAATGGAAACAACCTAAGCCCAACATTTCAGACATACCACAGCAAGATAGACCATTTGTACAGGCTACATAGGTAGGAAAATGTTTATCTGAAAAATCATTTGCTGCTGATACCGTATTAAAAAATAATTTTTAAAAGGATAAATGAAACATATATTTAAGGAGGAGATAGGTTAAATACTTAAAGAGCCAATTAAAACAGAAAGTAGAAAGATATTCGTTTTCATAATCACGATATTACTTTCGGTTTTTATCATCTTTTTTTTTTTTTTTCTGATGTGGGGTAATGATATAACGACAAAGTAACCAACCTTCTTAGCGAAGGAGTTGTTCGTATTGGATAACACTTTATTCAATTTTTATAGAAAAATAAAATATTCGCAGGAATCGTACGGACTAACTAAACTACAAAGCGAAAAGGAAGGACAATGTGGGCCTATTGGTGACTGGTTAGTGCGTAGAATAATTGAGGGACCATAAGATTTGATCCTCTGTGGCTAGACCTATTTTAAAGCAATCTGAGCTTCTGAAGACCACCTGATAAATTGAATCTTCCATTGACCAAACCGGTACTCGTTCGAACCGGTAACTGGTAAGGTTCAAGCGTAGGGATGGATTAATTTTGAGAGACAAATTCGTGTATAAAAAAGTAACAAAAATTCGTCAAAGGGAAACAAAAAAAAAAGAGACAAAAGTCTTCGCTCAAATCTGATACAGAGATGTCATGCCAAGTGAGGGAATCGAAATCAAAGGAGCATCTCAGCGATCTGAACAGCATTGAGAGCAGCTCCTTTGCGTATTTGATCTCCACATACGAATATGTCCAGTCTGAATTTCACAAAGTTATTATTATAGCCACTACTATTAACCAAATAGAAAAATCTCAATCGGTTCAATAGAAAGAGTGAAGCTTATTTTGAATTACCCGTAATTGCCATCTTGAGACACGTCTCGCCTGATCCTACCAACCGCGACATCGTCCTTGTTAGAGACATCAAGTGGAGTAGGGAATGTGTTAGAAGTGCGGTCGTCTATAATATAAACTCCTGGTGCTTTCTTCAACAACTCTCTTGCTGTGTTCTGTTATTTTACAGTTGCAAAAACCGTTATGATCCCGAAAGAAAAAACAACCTGATTACAAGAATAGAATCACAAAACTCATTTATTCCCAAGTTCTGAACATGCTAGCTAGCAGAACAAGTCAAAATAACAACTTCAGCGAGGTTTAACTCTGCAAGTGCCTCAAGAACCATCTAAGCCTTAATAACGCTGATACCATATAGAACTATCCAATGCATCAAAATAACTATTGAATAACAAATTTAGTAGCAAAACGGGTTTAATGTGTATTAAAACTACCTCGGCCAGGGGATTCTCAAACTGTAGATTCACACTCTCTGCATGAGCACGCATAACCGGAACACGTATACACGTCGCCGTTACTTTGACATCTGTATCATTCTGGGAAGAGCAAGAAAGGCAAAGAGCCTCTTAACACTACCAACATTTTGAAAAAAAGATCACAGTGAAGTGGATATGTAGTAGCTCTTTAAGTAAACACACACACCCAGATCTTCCTTGTTTCTTTAACAAGTTTCACCTCCTCTTCATTATAACCATTCTCAGTAATCGGAGCATTATGGGAGAACATGTTAAATGCATACTGTAGAAAACGTACAACCATCAAATTCTGAATCAAAACATAATTCTTTAAACCAAATTGAAGAGGAGTATTCACCTGCTGCCCGAAGATGTTACAAGTCGGCGGTCTGCCCGCTAAAACCGAAGACAACACCAACCCAAAAGAAGAATCAGAATCACAACCGTTCAGACCAAAGTCAATAAAATGGCTAAATAGAAACCAAACCTCGCGAGTCTGCTCCACAAGCTCCTCCATGGCTGCAGCTCCAGTGAAGTACGACCCAAACTGGACCACAACAACGACAAGCAGCAAATACTCAAACAACGTAGCTTACATAGTCACCGGAGCTCAGCTAGAAGTGAAGAAACACGGCTCAAAATCCGTTCTCCATCTCCGTCTCCGTTTCACTGGAGTCTCTGACCACTACGTCGTTCAGAAAGATTGGGTCCATGGACCAGGAACTTCCCAAAGATCTGGAATCTTCTCTTCCATGAGCTTACCTGTAACGGCCCAATTGTAACGGTCTGATCCCTCGGCGTCCGACCGGGGTTATCGAAAGGGCAATATGGACACGTGTCTACTCATTTAGACAACCCTACGTGTCCCGTTACTGGTCCCAAGAGTCGACGGACGCATAACCTTCTTTGAAATACCATCACACCCACATCCATATACTTCTACTTACAGTCCTGCGCACAGGGAAATGGAAAGAGAGGGATGAGCAACAAGTTACTCAGTGAAGTGACTCTAGACCACCCTGCCCGCATGACACTCTACACTACTCTATGCGGGAACTAGGGCTGACTAGCCACTACAATCAGTTGATGCATCTTAACATTTCATATCATCATCATTTATTTCCACCCATTCAATTCTATACATTTCTAACAACCTAGCGATCAATCAGTACAATGATCTCACTCATTGTCACACACGTCAAACCATAGACTTAACCGACTCGACATACCAAACCGACTCAATCTTATAACACCTTTAGCACCCAGGTACCCGACCATGAACTAAGGACTCTACAATGCACGTTTTTATATCCCGCCTCTCGCGGCTGGCTCATCTTTTCTCTTTTCTCCGTGGGTAGCTCTCGCTTGACTTCTACCCCATATTCTTGTGGATTTCACCACAGCTCCTATGGGTGCCTCCATATTCTTGTGGATTCCACCACAGCTCCTATGGATGCCTAGCGTAGAACTACTACCCCACGTCCTCCCTCTAGACTCTATATGATTTCCCAACCCATGCTTAACCTTAACGTTATTCACTTATCCTTTCACATCCTTATTCACTTTCACTTATCCATTCTCATTCTCATACACTTTCCTTTACACTTAGACTCGTACTTGAACTCATTCACTAGACGCCACCCGTTATCGGTGTCACACACAATACACATCACACTCAGGTTTCACTTACAATATCAATAACAATCAATAGTCATCTATCATCTTAGCATTCACTTTTTTCTAGCATCCTAGCTTTAATCACAAACCACTCATGGGACTACACA
>NC_027752.1:6835553-6847748 GCF_000695525.1 Brassica oleracea var. oleracea
AATAACCATGTTCTATCATCCTAACTCTCAAACAGGGTCTAATCAAACCTAACTCCAACATAAAGGAGTATACAGTACATGAGAACAAGATGGGTTCAAGACACTCCACCTTAGCCTAGATCTGGATCTGGAACAAGAGACAAATGGGATGAGGTCTGAACAGATCTGGAACAAGTAAACAAGAGAGAGACGAGATCTGGTCACCACCACAACACAACACAGCCACCACCATCACCACACTCGGACGATCACCCCACCACCACTTGGACGACCACCACCACCGGCGGCTCGGTTTGATCTCGGGGGACTCGCGGCGAGGAGAGAGGAAGAGATCCAACGAAAAGAGAAAGGAGAGGGAGAGAGAGAGAGAGAGAGGCGTGAGAGAAGAAGAGAAAAAAGGAAAAGAGAAGCTTGACGGCTAGGGTTTCCTAGTCTCTCTAAATCTCTGCAGAGCTTCGCTCCAGTTTCAGAATGAGAGAAAAATGAGAGGAGTCAGCTTCATTTATAGAAAAAGGAGGGAACCCTAGGTCATTTACCCTAATGTGCTGCAGTCTTAACATGCTCTCCTTAAGAAATTTTTGGGCTAGGAACCGGGCCGTTACATTACCGTTGACTAGCGGGAGTGTTCATCATAATATGGTCACTAACAAAGACAAAAACGAGGTCGTTTTGGACTCTGGTGTCTACCTGAGAGGACCTCCTGTGCCGGCGAATAACAAGATCGTGAAATTCGTGGATCTTTCGCAGTTATGCCGAGGACCTCAAAACAGTCTTGGTCATTGGTTAGTCACGGGTGTTAGGCTTTATTTGGATAAAGGGAAACTTTGCTTGCATGTCAAGTTTGCTCTGCTACATCACCAACGCCTTCTCGGCGCTTCTTGACAAAAAAAAAATATCAAAAAGATTAGAATAATTTTGTTTGTTCTCTTTATTGATTTTGATGTGTGTATATATGGAGGCTGCGATGTGTGTTTGATGGGCCTGGCCTACTCCAGAGAAAGTGTTCATGTACGTATAATGCTAAGACTTCAGAGATTATTTATAGTAGTAAGCTTTTTTTGCTATATGTTATAGATAGTAGGAGTGCTTTATTGCCTATGAGTTCTTCCTTTGAAGCAGGGTTGTGCACTCTTCTACGGGCATGCACGGACATGCACAACTTACATTTCAAAAAGGTAATCTTTGAAATCTCATCTCCGCTTGTTTTGGATGTCATTAACAACCCTCGATTGTTCCCGAATGTACCAATACTGCTATCGAATACGCTTCGCTCCTTGCACCAATTTGATTATTGTCAAGTGGTGTTAGTACCAGAGGGAGTTAACTCATTAGCGTTTGAGATTGCCGCTAGTGTCACTACATCTACGTTACCAATCTTACATTGCTAGTGGAGGCCCTTCTTGGTTATCTCCTGCTATCAGAAACCAAGCACTGCCATAGTGTGATTTCAAGTCATTTGACTTGTTTTTGAATGAAATTCTTGACAAAAAAAAAATATGTTATAGATATATAAGATTCTTTGTCATTATTTAAATCACTACTAATTTTACACTTCTTTTGTTAAACATATAATTTTTAGTATCATTCTCATCATTAAATACTCTCTTAAAAATATTATCAAATAAAATTTTTAGGACTTAAAAATATGATACAAATTTCTTTTGTTCAATATTTTTTTTTATTAAAAAGAAAACAATTATCAAATATTCTTTTACAGTTTTTTTAGGATTTTAGAAAACGAAATTAATATTACATTATCTTTTACAATTATATTTTGACTAGGATTTAGAAAAATAAAATTTCTATCAAATAATTATTTCCAGTTAATATTATCTATTTTTAAAACTTGCCATTTTCAAAATTCGTTTTTTCAATATCACTAATATTTTTACAATTTTTTTTGTTAATTAAATAATGTTTACTATCATGTTTAACATTAATTATTTTAATTTAAAATTACTATTAAATAAAACTTTACAATTTCCTCTGATCAGGATTAAAAAAATAAAATATTAATTGGTTAAGAATATAAAGTTTTTTTTTTTAGAAATCTATTTTATTTAGGATTTTAGGAAAAGAAGAAATTATTTTCACATAATGACAGTTTGTATTGACACATTCACAATTTAATTTTTTTAATTGGCAAATGTTACAATCATATCACGTGAAATATTTGAAGTTAATTTTGATTTATATTTCTTAACACAAAATTATTAGAACGTAAATTTAGTTAATTATAAGAAAATAAGATTATCTTTACATTTTTATTTTATTTAGACTTTTAAAAAGGAAATTAATTATTTTATAATTAGTTATTCTTTTAGATTTTTATACAAATATTCTATTTTTAATAAAAAAATCCTGTTTAGTTTTTTTATACATTCTTTCTTATTCATACAAACACATATTCATCATATTCACACATAAGTATGTACGACAACAACATCAAAATTAAAAGTTATGTTAGCATCATAAGATGTAATAAGAATAGTAAAAAGTTGATTTGTATCAAGAAATTAAAAGAAAATACTCATGTAACAATTTTCATGTAAATACTAAATACTATTGTATTTTGTGAAAATAGTATATGAAAGCTTAAACCTAAATATAGATGTGAAATATTTGTAGCTATTTTTGGTCATAATTTTTTTCACATACAAATCTTTATAAATAAAGTTGACATATCTGTCTTCTCAGGCGTCCACGCCGCTCTGGAGAGGGGGCTTTCTCGCCACATGTCTACCAGTTTTTGATTTTTTTTGTTGGTTTGTTTTTTTGTAGTTTTTGGGGTTACATCATTTATTCAAGTGGACTTAATGAAATCATGATAGGAGCCCAAAAGTCACGGCCTCCATCTTCAAGAATTACGACGATCCATTTCTAGAGTTCATGCTCTTCAACCTCTGATTTGTTAAAGCGGAGGGTTATGTGAGACGAATATTGATGACTGATTGGAGTTTCTAGCCTTCTTTGCCTCAGTGTGCGACTAGCAATCGCCATCTCAGCTTTCCGTTGTGCGCGGTTACCACTTCTTCACTAGTATCAGGTCTATTATCTCTCTTCAGTGAATCTGTTTTCTTTATGTTCTATTTGCGGCCTAGATACCAATATTGGGAAATGCAATTGCTCTCTGCTTTTACAGCTTCCAGTTACGAGAGGAAGTTCTAAGAAGATGATCAGAGGAAGAAAGTCGAAGGCTTTAGTCAACTCGGCGCAAACCCAATATCAATATGACTGAGTTGCTATTTTCACTTTTGATCTCAGGTTATGAAATGATTGAGTTTTTTTTTTGTAGAATGCATCGAGATATTATGTAATCTAATGTTCGAAATTGAGTTCATTGTTTAAACAGATGTGCACCTTTAGGGATCGTATTTGGGAATGTGATTAGTCAGTAGCTTTTTCAAATAAAATGATCGTATGTAGAAGATTTGTTTTCTTTCTTATTTTTCTTTGCTGTGTTGCGGTTCTGTTTTTTGAAATGCTGATTTAGTTGTAGTGAGGTCGGGAGATTATAAGAAGATATACACATATGGCAAAATAATGATAATTTTTTGAAAACATCTTCGATTGCTGAGAAGGACAATGGTGAATGATGATACTGCCGTGGATAATTAGATGACACTTTCTCCAGTTCAGTGTTTCTGATTCCAGCTTCTTTATTAAGCTTCACTTTTTTCTCTTCCGGTGCAGTCCACAAGAGTGTCTGGTGGAGTACCAACTGAAATGCAGCTTGGTCTACTGTCTCCTCTACATTTGAAGAAGCTCTTTGAACTCATGGGAACTACTTACATTAAGCTGGGCCAGGTAACTCGTGTTGATTAAATAAAGGTATAGCTAGAAACATGTGAAATGCATGTCTAACGTAAGCGTAGTTATTATATTGCTATTTGTCATTAATTTTCCTTTCGGCACCTTCATTTCAATACTTTTTTTGTATTCATAGTTTATATCATCTGCGCCAACTTTTTTCCCGCCAGAATATGTCAGAAGATTTTTAGAACCCTTCAACAAAGCTCCTCCAGTTCCGTTTGAAGAAGTTCATAAAATTTTGCAAGAGGAACTTGGTAGACCCAGAGACAGCGTATACGAATATGTTGACCCTACACAACTTGCATCAGCCTCAATAACACAAGTATGTTCTTCTGCTTCTTTTTTTTTTAATCTGAATCCATTGTGTCTATGTACTCTTCTCTACGTAAAAGAAGCATCATGACCAGGTCCATGAACCATGGCGCAAGGCTTAGAGGCTAACAAGTGGATGTCGTGATTAAGGTCTTGAAGCCTGGAATAAAAGATTTCTTAGTAGCAGATTTGAACTTTATCAACGATGTTGCCCGTATACTGGTATGATCTCAAGTAGCTGTTGAGAATCACGTCTCTTCTGTCTTAATTTAGAGTTAATGCTAAGTTATTCTCTAGACATATATCCTTACTCTTGCTTAGAAATTCCGGAAGTGTTTTCATTACAACCATATGATCAGAGTTTTGATGTTTTGTTATCTTTTTTTTGTTGGTCTCTATCATATGATATGATTCATATCTAACGACAACTCTTTTTTCTTTTGTTGGTATTTTTTCTGCCTGATTTCAGCTCTATACGCTCATAAATGGCTTGAGTTCAAGCTTCTAGACACTGTTACAGTTTGCACGCCACCAAGTTGTTAAGGTATCGTCTCCTTTTTTGTGTGATTTTCAACTTTTTCTAAAACTAATATGCATCCCTATAATGCACATGAGGTATGTCTTATGAATATATCATTGGTCTTAGTCCAAGTGATTTAGTTTGTTTAGATGTCTAAGCTTATATACGTATCTCCTTAATGGCATTGGTCCATTAATATAGTTAAGTTCTGTGTTTTTATATGTCAGGAATTGTTTCTTACTAAATGGATTGGGGTGCAGTTATTGATGGGTACTATTCTTGGGTTTCTCATCAAACTACTAACATGTCTGATCAACTCATCAATTTCCACTCCATGACCAAAAATCAGGTATGTTCTTAATTCTATTGTCTCCAGAAAAATGAGAGCACTCAAAATTGTCTCTGAATTGTCTTGATCTTGATTCTTTTATTTTCGAGGAAACATCATGGTTTTGTATGCCATGACTCAAACCGAGACTGTCAGACGAAGAAGGTTTAAATAAAGACCTTCTGGATCTGGCTTTTGTTGTGTGTAGGAGTAAAAGCACCTCCAAGATTAGGAGATACAAGGATCCTCATTAAACAAACTATTTACTATCACTGAAGTAGCAAGAAGAGAAAGAAGAAGAGCTTTTAAGGATTAAAGATGTTAGATTCAACCTGGAAAGTCATGGGTTCGAGTACCGCTGGGAGGTGATTATCTTGAGGGACCTTCGGGCCCAATACGGAGAAGTCTGCTAACGTGTGGCCACTGGTATGCCTCGGCGGGCTCCCCGGCTAAGATCCGGTAGACGGTCATTGGCGCTAATCGGATCCTCTCGAGGCTCCGGATACCAGGATCATCAAAAAAAAAAGATGTTAGAGCTGGTGAAGAGGACGCTGCAAGCAATGACAAGATCAACGAACAGAGAAGCAGATTAACAAACCTGATATAGAGTTCCTGAACAGCAAGATGATCTTTGCAAACTTCCGGTGTATTGTGTACTTTGGCTTCCGCTTTGAGTAAAATATGTATATGTTTCACAACATAGAGTATTCAAAGATATTGTATCTGATACCTATTTGAAATTCCGTTTATTTTTTTGATATATGTAGAGAGCTCAAAGAAATCTTAGGGCTGGTCAAGAAAGAGGTACAGTGTCCACAATAATATATGATCATCTCGATAAATAGTTTGCTTGATTATCAAATTGTATCTTAGAAAACTGCAACTGTCGGGTTTTTTTAATATTGACTTACAACTACACTTATGCTTCACAACCAGCTAAACATAACGCAAACTTACACTGCATGTTTTTAAAAATTAACATCGATTCTATAAATGGACAGACCCAACACATAAGAAACTCATACAGACAATGCAACAAATGGGCCCACGTGAATTTAGTGAAAGGAAGAAAACTAAAATTACCTCACCAGCACAATTAGCCCCCAATGGCCACTGCTACCAAGCTAACATGCATAGCCTAATTTCATAATAATAATCTCATTTCTTTCGTCTCACCTCCTTCGCAGATTCAAGCTTACTAGCATACAAAGCACTTTCTATGCTACATCCAATAAATCTACAACCCACACATAATACAAATCTTAAAACCTTACAACCAACCTGAAGATATATAAACACAATACATGTTTTACGTTCACTAATACAAACACAGAGAAACCACATATTATAAAACAAATAACATCCCGCGCGTGTAAGAGTTAAATGGATCAAAAAAACAATTTTGAACTCATCAGAGAATAAAACATGCGAACCACCATCGAATGGATCAAAAAAATTTTTAACACTCATTAGAGAATAAAATATACGAACCCGGCGAGCGCCGGAATACCACTAGTTATTTATTAAAAAAGGAAAGTTAGTTACTTATAAGAAAATAATAAAAGTACTTTTACAATTTTCTTTTAATCAGACTTTTAAAAGTGGTATTTGTGGCAATTTTCTCGTGTTAATTAACAACATAAAAAAACTAAGTTTATATAAATAATAATAATAATATGACTATTAAATAATATTTTTAATTAAATTTTAATAAAATTCGTTTTTGTTAATATCTTATTAAATATTATTTTAAATTATGAGATAAATTAACACATGTCACCATCTTAAAATATATAATTGTTATGTATCGCGATTATATTAATTAGCAATTTCGGAAAAACAATTTTATATAATAACATAGATTTATTTGATTGCAGGATACGAAAATTACGATTTAGTACAAACCAAACATTTAGTACAACGAGCACTCCAAACCACAAACATTTAGTACATAAAAACTCACAACCAAAGGAAAAACCAAAGTTCTTAAAAATCTGGCTAAGAATCAACTCAAACGCATGAGGCCTAACCGCTCAAGAGCCTCCTGCCTTTGACGCCTCCCAACATTAGCCTTCTTAATCCTCACAAGCTTATCATAAACGCACCACGCAAAGCTCAAGAAATGGTCACGGTTCAAACCCTCGTTATAAACTCCCCAGTAACTTCGGTGGTACGTCACATGATACCAAGCCGAGGCCTTTGCAGATTCATTAACCACCTCTTCTTCTTCATCAGAAGCATTGAACCACGACAAAGCTTCTTTCCTAAGCGACCTAACCGCCCTTCCAATAGATTCCGCGTCCCGTCTCTTGGTGAATGACTTCGACATCCTCATGATGCCGCCACTAAGTATCTCAGCTTCTGTCTTAATCCCATAGTAATCCATCAAATTACCTAACTTGTAATCGTAGTTGCCCTTGTGGAAGAAAGCGTCGTCAATATACTCCTCAAATCCGTTGACTTCCATGTCTTTATCATAAGCCTTGGAGGCCACATCAAGAGTAAACGATTTGATCGAGATCAATGGTGGAGCTCGCTCTTTCACCTCTCTGAAGAGCTTACCAATCACGTTATTTGACTCGTACGTCGGTTTGTCTGGCTTCTCCATGAAATCTGGATACTCTTTCACGTAAAGATGCTGAGGTATCTCGGCTGCAACACCTGTTTTGGGGAAATCAACAGCGATAGAGAACTTTCGTGCAAGGTCAATGCACGGGTCACTGAAAGCTTTTAGTGGTTCCTTATCAGCAAAAGCAGTATGAGCATTTGCGATGATTCCAAGACTATCATTCACAATGTAGTTCGTGAAATACTCTTCAATTTCCTGGGAAAAGATTTAGCATATCAAAATTACATATCCAAATGCGAAAATAAAATAAAATAAACAAGTGATCAAAGATATTTTTACCTCAATAGTGACATCATGATCCAAGATTTGAGTTGGTTCAGGAGTGTAGTCCATTGGTTCAGACGTTCCTGTTGGAATGAGTTCAGGATCCCAACATACAAAGTATATATCTCCATCTAAATCACTCCCGGAACACTCATTTGGGTGTGGCCTATGCACAAAAAACACCAGATTCCAATGTAAGTTGCAGACTATTAAAGAAGTAAATTATAATCAAGATTAGACAAGAGTTTACCGCGGGCCCTTCTGCGGGAAAACAACGCAGTCCACCATGTGACTCAAAGCTGGGACGTTGACAGCTTGAAGAACACGCACGTCACCGGGATGGAGACACGGGTTTTTCGCAACCACAACAAGTCCCGTGACGATGTATTTACTTCCCGGCCTAGTGGGATCCGTATACTGCACGACCACTTGACCGTATTCAAGCGTTCTGGTCTCGTCTAGGCATCCCATCATCGATCTTCCGCGAGGAATGAAAACCCGAGTTTTGGTCCGTAGTTCCAACAGTTTCGACGCTCTGAAATTCTGAAGCATCATCGAGAGGAAAGGCTCGGCGTCGGGTTTGTAACCACACAAGATTAGCTCCTTGAGAATCTTCGTGTTCTCCCCTGGAGCCATCAAACCGAGAGCCTCGAAAGCCTCCGTAGGGTCGGTTAAGATGGCGTCGAGCTGGTTCACAACTTCCCTTTGTTTCTTCTCGAAGACATTGTCTTCGACTCCGAGAGTAGACAGAAGCGTGATCAGCTGTCTGTTCATATAACAAGGTTGGTACTTGCTCCACGCCAACACATCCAGCTTCGTGTTCTCCGACTCGAACTTGCTCATGCTCCTCCTCAAAGACAGTTTCTTCGACGAGTTAGGATCAACAGCCACCACTCCTTTATATCCGCCGTAACGGATTTGATAAGCAGACGGGAAAAACTCCGTCAAGCCGCATTTCTTAGCTACGCGTCTAGCGAACTCAGCTGAGATCTTCCCTATACCGTCGGAGAACACATAGTGCGCGTCCGAAGATCTGATCTCGACATCTGGAATCACTTCAATCTCATCTCTCCTAACAGTAAGCGTCTCCCTGGACGAGCTAAACGACTGGCCGAGCCTCGCAGCGTATTTAGCCACGTTTCGTATATTGTCGAATTCACCCATCCAAGCTCTGATGTCGGCTGCGGTGATCCCGTTGACCGGCGCGAACATCCACGCGGAGTTCTCCCTCAGCTGGGAGGAAGAGAATGCGAGAAACTCGAACCTCTTATCACCGATGACAATCCCGTCCCTAAGAACAGAGTTAATCCTCTCGTATAACTTTGTTCTTCTCACGGTAGAGGAGCGTGGAGAGAGATCCATGGAGCGAACTTTCTCGAGATCTTCGTCGACAAACGAGATACGTAAAAAGTTGTTGATGTAGTCTGAGTAGTGACGTAGCACACGGTTCGAAACGTTCACCTCGGGGCCAGAGAAATAGACTCTAGTAGGCGTGACTTGGACTCGATACATGTACACAAGCCCATCGTCTAGAGATATCATCGGAGACTGTGGAAGCTTCCCTTTCGTGACCCATGATGAGTACTCTTCGCGTAGCCAACGAGCGGGAGCGTAACAACATTCAGGGAGGTGAAAGAGCTTCTCGAGACAGTGGTCTATGAGAGCTCTATCGAATCTCTGCGGGTTAAGGAGCTGATAGAAGGCGGGATCGAGAGCTGGTCCTGGGACGCAAGCGTTTTGGACCAGTGTGTTGACTTTGAACAAGATCTCGAAAGGGAGGTAACACCCTGGAGGAGGGTCAACAACAGGGACGAGTTTGTTCGCGTTTGATGAGAAGCTACGCCCGGGTTCGACCACGAAAGTGCTGGCTTCGTGTTCGGTGTAGTTTGCGAAGTTCTCTCTGAAGTCAGGGACGTTGAGATGCACGGGAAGCTCTAAACAAAAGGCTGATGATTGGCTTATACATGAAGAGGAAGTGAAGTCTGTAGTTCTTATCCACTGCTCATCGGACCCGTCGCTGTAGAAATCTAGCAACCCGAACGAGAGGTTAACAGGTTGATCTTCCTTCTCGAAGATCTTCGGAGCACCAATGACCTGAATCACAAGAAACTTCGAGTCTCTACGTCCTTGAGGGGAATGCAAATCGATCTGCCATATGTTCTCGTAAGGAAGCTCGAGGCGATACTCTTTCTCGCACCAAGACATTGAGAAGTGGAGTTTCCGCATCCCGGTTCCGAACGAGACGGCGACGTTTTGAGCGCTCCAGAAAACCGAAAGCTTCTTGGGAGAGACTTGGCATCCGAAGTACATTTTTAAACTCGGGATGTTGTGCAACGAGGCTCTAGGTTTGGGGACGATGTCTTGTTCGACTTCGAAGGCCTTGAGGTAAGATCTTCCGTAGTTGAGACGCTGGCTGGCTAGAGTGACGATATCCCTAGCGAGTCTCTCGGATGTGAACTGAACGATGGCGAAGACTCTAGGACCGCCATTTCTGGGCTGTCTGACTTTGATTGCGTAGACCGTGCCTGAGCCAGTGAGCCTTTCGAGGAAGTTTTTGACTTCCTCTGCGCTCACGCCGTTAGGGAAACCAAACACTTGAATCGTCTTCCCCATTCTAGAATTAAACCTAACAACAACAACATGTGACTCGATGTTACTAAACAATCTAAGATCACTTAGACAAGACACAACGACGACCTACAGACTGTGAAAAGGAAACAGAAGACTTACCACAGACGGCGATGAGAGATCTCCGATCACTTATGTCCGATATAGTCGCCGAGTAAGTAGATGATGAGTGATCGCCTTAGGATTCTCAATTATTTATTATTCTTATTTATAAACACTGAAATGACCAAAGAAAGTGTTTTGCTTTTTCGTCTTCTTAGTCGTCGTCGTCGTCGTCGTCTTCAGGGGTCCCACTAGTTTGCTTCAATACTCTGCTTCGAGTATCCCGAATTGCTTATGTCCGATCGCTGACGTCATCGTATTAGAAACTTAATCGGACGGTCGGGAACTCTCGGTGATGTGAATTAAAGAGTACTTAGAGCATCCGCATCAGCGGTTTTAAAGAAGTTCATGGCCTTGGGTTCATAGGTCCGGAAAGTAGAAAAAAATGAAAAATATCTAGCCCTAATCAAAAAAAAAAAATATAATGAAAAATTAAAAGAAATAAAGAAAATAATAATAAGATTAAATATGATTTACAAACCCTTTTTTGCCTT
This sequence comes from Brassica oleracea var. oleracea, assembly GCF_000695525.1. Taxonomy (NCBI): domain Eukaryota; kingdom Viridiplantae; phylum Streptophyta; class Magnoliopsida; order Brassicales; family Brassicaceae; genus Brassica; species Brassica oleracea. The sequence continues at coordinate 6,846,644 of NC_027752.1, forward strand.
TTGTAAGAAGGAAAAGAGAAATAAATTGCTTCAACAATGTCTTCCACGTCAAGTGATGAAGTAGATGAAGTTTTAGAAGAAATGGTCGACCAAGTAGTTGATAATTTCATCGACTCAATAGTTGATGGTCAAGCCAACAACCCGAAGAGACGAGCTTATATCGAAAGAAATCGGGAACGAAGACACAATCAACTATTGAACGACTATTTCAAGGAAAATCCTACATACCCACCGGAAATGTTTAGGCGGCGTTTTCGAATGAACAAGCCATTGTTCCTTCGCATTGTCGATCGGCTAAGTAGCGAAGTTCCATACTTTCAGCAAAGAAGAAATGCTCACGGAAGGTACGGGCTATATGCACTTCAAAAGTATACGGTAGCTATACGTATGCTAGCATATGGTCAATCGGGAGATACATATGACGAATATCTCCGACTTGGTGAAGGTACAACACGTTTATGTTTAGAAAATTTCACTAATGGGATAATACAATTGTTTGGAGATAAATATCTAAGAAAACCTAATGAGGATGATCTTCAACGATTACTCGATGTTGGAGAGGTACGCGAGTTTCAGGGATGATAGGCAGCATCGATTGTATGCATTGGGAGTGGAAAAACTGTCCAACGGCTTGGAAAGGTCAGTACACACGTGGTTCAGGAAAGCCGAAAATTGTCTTAGAAGCTGTGGCATCACAAGATCTTTGGATATGGCACGCGTTTTTTGGATTACCAGGTATCCTCAACGATATCAATGTTCTTGATTGGTCACCAGTTTTTGATGACATTTTACAAGGTCGAGCACCTAAAGTTAAGTTCAAGGTCAACAACCACACTTATCGTATGGCCTACTACCTTACTGACGGAATTTATCCAAATTGGTCAACATTTATCCAATCCATCCCACTTCCTCAAGGTCCTAAACCAGAGCTATTTGCTGAACGTCAAGAATCCACCAGAAAAGATGTCGAACGGGCTTTTGGAGTATTGCAATCAAGGTTTTCAATAGTTAAAAACCCAGCTCTACTATGGGACAAAGAAAAGATAGGAAGGATTATAAGAACTTGTGTCATATTGCACAATATGATAGTAGAGAACGAACGAGA